>NW_028283290.1:0-25567 GCF_059441175.1 Urocampus carinirostris
CAAAAGTTATTGTCATTATTAAATGATTGCTTTTTCGGACGTTTTAGGCTCAGAGAAGTGCAAAAATGGGCTTTCCAGCCTGCAAGTCACACTTTTATGAAAACTTGCATAACTCAAAAACTTGAGCTTTTTTCACCAAATCTGCACTAAATATAGAAAATTCAAAAGATTTCCAACCTAGAAAAGCAAGAATTATGATTCTAGCATGCATGGTTCAAAAGTTATTGTCATTATTAAATGATTGCTTTTTCGGACGTTTTAGGCTCAGATAAGCTTAAAAATGGGCTTTCCAGCCTGCAAATCACACTTTTATGAAAACTTGCATAACTCAAAAAGTTGAGCTTTTTTCACCAAATCTGCACTAAATATAGAAAATTCAGAAGATTTCCAACCCAGGAAAGCAAGAATTATGATTCTAGCATGCATGGTTCAAAAGTTATTGTCATTATTAAATGATTGCTTTTTCGGACGTTTCAGGCGCAGATAAGCTTAAAAATGGGCTTTCCAGCCTGCAAGTCACACTTTTATGAAAACTTGCATAACTCAAAAAGTTGAGCTTTTTTCACCAAATCTGCACTAAATATAGAAAATTCAGAAGATTTCCAACCCAGGAAAGCAAGATTTATGATTCTAGCATGCATGGTTCAAAAGTTATTGTCATTATTAAATGATTGCTTTTTCGGACGTTTTAGGCTCAGAGAAGTGCAAAAATGGGCTTTCCAGCCTGCAAGTCACACTTTTATGAAAACTTGCATAACTCAAAAACTTGAGCTTTTTTCACCAAATCTGCACTAAATATAGAAAATTCAGAAGATTTCCAACCTAGAAAAGCAAGAATTATGATTCTAGCATGCATGGTTCCAAAGTTATTGTCATTATTAAATGATTGCTTTTTCGGACGTTTCAGGCGCAGATAAGCTTAAAAATGGGCTTTCCAGCCTGCAAGTCACACTTTTATGAAAACTTGCATAACTCAAAAAGTTGAGCTTTTTTCACCAAATCTGCACTAAATATAGAAAATTCAGAAGATTTCCAACCCAGGAAAGCAAGAATTATGATTCTAGCATGCATGGTTCAAAAGTTATTGTCATTATTAAATGATTGCTTTTTCGGACGTTTCAGGCGCAGATAAGCTTAAAAATGGGCTTTCCAGCCTGCAAGTCACACTTTTATGAAAACTTGCATAACTCAAAAAGTTGAGCTTTTTTCACCAAATCTGCACTAAATATAGAAAATTCAGAAGATTTCCAACCCAGGAAAGCAAGATTTATGATTCTAGCATGCATGGTTCAAAAGTTATTGTCATTATTAAATGATTGCTTTTTCGGACGTTTTAGGCTCAGAGAAGTGCAAAAATTGGCTTTCCAGCCTGCAAGTCACACTTTTATGAAAACTTGCATAACTCAAAAACTTGAGCTTTTTTCACCAAATCTGCACTAAATATAGAAAATTCAGAAGATTTCCAACCCAGAAAAGCAAGAATTATGATTCTAGCATGCATGGTTCCAAAGTTATTGTCATTATTAAATGATTGCTTTTTCGGACGTTTCAGGCGCAGATAAGCTTAAAAATGGGCTTTCCAGCCTGCAAGTCACACTTTTATGAAAACTTGCATAACTCAAAAAGTTGAGCTTTTTTCACCAAATCTGCACTAAATATAGAAAATTCAGAAGATTTCCAACCCAGGAAAGCAAGAATTATGATTCTAGCATGCATGGTTCAAAAGTTATTGTCATTATTAAATGATTGCTTTTTCGGACGTTTCAGGCGCAGATAAGCTTAAAAATGGGCTTTCCAGCCTGCAAGTCACACTTTTATGAAAACTTGCATAACTCAAAAAGTTGAGCTTTTTTCACCAAATCTGCACTAAATATAGAAAATTCAGAAGATTTCCAACCCAGGAAAGCAAGATTTATGATTCTAGCATGCATGGTTCAAAAGTTATTGTCATTATTAAATGATTGCTTTTTCGGACGTTTTAGGCTCAGAGAAGTGCAAAAATGGGCTTTCCAGCCTGCAAGTCACACTTTTATGAAAACTTGCATAACTCAAAAACTTGAGCTTTTTTCACCAAATCTGCACTAAATATAGAAAATTCAGAAGATTTCCAACCTAGAAAAGTAAGAATTATGATTCTAGCATGCATGGTTCCAAAGTTATTGTCATTATTAAATGATTGCTTTTTCGGACGTTTCAGGCGCAGATAAGCTTAAAAATGGGCTTTCCAGCCTGCAAGTCACACTTTTATGAAAACTTGCATAACTCAAAAAGTTGAGCTTTTTTCACCAAATCTGCACTAAATATAGAAAATTCAGAAGATTTCCAACCCAGGAAAGCAAGAATTATGATTCTAGCATGCATGGTTCAAAAGTTATTGTCATTATTAAATGATTGCTTTTTCGGACGTTTCAGGCGCAGATAAGCTTAAAAATGGGCTTTCCAGCCTGCAAGTCACACTTTTATGAAAACTTGCATAACTCAAAAAGTTGAGCTTTTTTCACCAAATCTGCACTAAATATAGAAAATTCAGAAGATTTCCAACCCAGGAAAGCAAGATTTATGATTCTAGCATGCATGGTTCAAAAGTTATTGTCATTATTAAATGATTGCTTTTTCGGACGTTTTAGGCTCAGAGAAGTGCAAAAATGGGCTTTCCAGCCTGCAAGTCACACTTTTATGAAAACTTGCATAACTCAAAAACTTGAGCTTTTTTCACCAAATCTGCACTAAATATAGAAAATTCAGAAGATTTCCAACCTAGAAAAGCAAGAATTATGATTCTAGCATGCATGGTTCCAAAGTTATTGTCATTATTAAATGATTGCTTTTTCGGACGTTTCAGGCGCAGATAAGCTTAAAAATGGGCTTTCCAGCCTGCAAGTCACACTTTTATGAAAACTTGCATAACTCAAAAAGTTGAGCTTTTTTCACCAAATCTGCACTAAATATAGAAAATTCAGAAGATTTCCAACCCAGGAAAGCAAGAATTATGATTCTAGCATGCATGGTTCAAAAGTTATTGTCATTATTAAATGATTGCTTTTTCGGACGTTTCAGGCGCAGATAAGCTTAAAAATGGGCTTTCCAGCCTGCAAGTCACACTTTTATGAAAACTTGCATAACTCAAAAAGTTGAGATTTTTTCACCAAATCTGCACTAAATATAGAAAATTCAGAAGAATTCCAACCCAGGAAAGCAAGATTTATGATTCTAGCATGCATGGTTCAAAAGTTATTGTCATTATTAAATGATTGCTTTTTCGGACGTTTTAGGCTCAGAGAAGTGCAAAAATGGGCTTTCCAGCCTGCAAGTCACACTTTTATGAAAACTTGCATAACTCAAAAAGTTGAGCTTTTTTCACCAAATCTGCACTAAATATAGAAAATTCAGAAGATTTCCAACCTAGAAAAGCAAGAATTATGATTCTAGCATGCATGGTTCCAAAGTTATTGTCATTATTAAATGATTGCTTTTTCGGACGTTTCAGGCGCAGATAAGCTTAAAAATGGGCTTTCCAGCCTGCAAGTCACACTTTTATGAAAACTTGCATAACTCAAAAAGTTGAGCTTTTTCACCAAATCTGCACTAAATATAGAAAATTCAGAAGATTTCCAACTCAGGAAAGCAAGAATTATGATTCTAGCATGCATGGTTCAAAAGTTATTGTCATTATTAAATGATTGCTTTTTCGGACGTTTCAGGCGCAGATAAGCTTAAAAATGGGCTTTCCAGCCTGCAAGTCACACTTTTATGAAAACTTGCATAACTCAAAAAGTTGAGCTTTTTTCACCAAATCTGCACTAAATATAGAAAATTCAGAAGATTTCCAACCTAGAAAAGCAAGAATTATGATTCTAGCATGCATGGTTCCAAAGTTATTGTCATTATTAAATGATTGCTTTTTCGGACGTTTCAGGCGCAGATAAGCTTAAAAATGGGCTTTCCAGCCTGCAAGTCACACTTTTATGAAAACTTGCATAACTCAAAAAGTTGAGCTTTTTTCACCAAATCTGCACTAAATATAGAAAATTCAGAAGATTTCCAACCCAGGAAAGCAAGAATTATGATTCTAGCATGCATGGTTCAAAAGTTATTGTCATTATTAAATGATTGCTTTTTCGGACGTTTCAGGCGCAGATAAGCTTAAAAATGGGCTTTCCAGCCTGCAAGTCACACTTTTATGAAAACTTGCATAACTCAAAAAGTTCAGATTTTTTCACCAAATCTGCACTAAATATAGAAAATTCAGAAGATTTCCAACCCAGGAAAGCAAGATTTATGATTCTAGCATGCATGGTTCAAAAGTTATTGTCATTATTAAATGATTGCTTTTTCGGACGTTTTAGGCTCAGAGAAGTGCAAAAATGGGCTTTCCAGCCTGCAAGTCACACTTTTATGAAAACTTGCATAACTCAAAAAGTTGAGCTTTTTTCACCAAATCTGCACTAAATATAGAAAATTCAGAAGATTTCCAACCTAGAAAAGCAAGAATTATGATTCTAGCATGCATGGTTCCAAAGTTATTGTCATTATTAAATGATTGCTTTTTCGGACGTTTCAGGCGCAGATAAGCTTAAAAATGGGCTTTCCAGCCTGCAAGTCACACTTTTATGAAAACTTGCATAACTCAAAAAGTTGAGCTTTTTTCACCAAATCTGCACTAAATATAGAAAATTCAGAAGATTTCCAACCCAGGAAAGCAAGATTTATGATTCTAGCATGCATGGTTCAAAAGTTATTGTCATTATTAAATGATTGCTTTTTCGGACGTTTTAGGCTCAGAGAAGTGCAAAAATGGGCTTTCCAGCCTGCAAGTCACACTTTTATGAAAACTTGCATAACTCAAAAACTTGAGCTTTTTTCACCAAATCTGCACTAAATATAGAAAATTCAGAAGATTCCCAACCTAGAAAAGCAAGAATTATGATTCTAGCATGCATGGTTCCAAAGTTATTGTCATTATTAAATGATTGCTTTTTCGGACGTTTCAGGCGCAGATAAGCTTAAAAATGGGCTTTCCAGCCTGCAAGTCACACTTTTATGAAAACTTGCATAACTCAAAAAGTTGAGCTTTTTTCACCAAATCTGCACTAAATATAGAAAATTCAGAAGATTTCCAACCCAGGAAAGCAAGAATTATGATTCTAGCATGCATGGTTCAAAAGTTATTGTCATTATTAAATGATTGCTTTTTCGGACGTTTCAGGCGCAGATAAGCTTAAAAATGGGCTTTCCAGCCTGCAAGTCACACTTTTATGAAAACTTGCATAACTCAAAAAGTTGAGCTTTTTTCACCAAATCTGCACTAAATATAGAAAATTCAGAAGATTTCCAACCCAGGAAAGCAAGATTTATGATTCTAGCATGCATGGTTCAAAAGTTATTGTCATTATTAAATGATTGCTTTTTCGGACGTTTCAGGCGCAGATAAGCTTAAAAATGGGCTTTCCAGCCTGCAAGTCACACTTTTATGAAAACTTGCATAACTCAAAAAGTTGAGCTTTTTTCACCAAATCTGCACTAAATATAGAAAATTCAGAAGATTTCCAACCCAGGAAAGCAAGATTTATGATTCTAGCATGCATGGTTCAAAAGTTATTGTCATTATTAAATGATTGCTTTTTCGGACGTTTTAGGCTCAGAGAAGTGCAAAAATGGGCTTTCCAGCCTGCAAGTCACACTTTTATGAAAACTTGCATAACTCAAAAACTTGAGCTTTTTTCACCAAATCTGCACTAAATATAGAAAATTCAGAAGATTTCCAACCTAGAAAAGCAAGAATTATGATTCTAGCATGCATGGTTCCAAAGTTATTGTCATTATTAAATGATTGCTTTTTCGGACGTTTCAGGCGCAGATAAGCTTAAAAATGGGCTTTCCAGCCTGCAAGTCACACTTTTATGAAAACTTGCATAACTCAAAAAGTTGAGCTTTTTTCACCAAATCTGCACTAAATATAGAAAATTCAGAAGATTTCCAACCCAGGAAAGCAAGAATTATGATTCTAGCATGCATGGTTCAAAAGTTATTGTCATTATTAAATGATTGCTTTTTCGGACGTTTCAGGCGCAGATAAGCTTAAAAATGGGCTTTCCAGCCTGCAAGTCACACTTTTATGAAAACTTGCATAACTCAAAAAGTTGAGCTTTTTTCACCAAATCTGCACTAAATATAGAAAATTCAGAAGATTTCCAACCCAGGAAAGCAAGATTTATGATTCTAGCATGCATGGTTCAAAAGTTATTGTCATTATTAAATGATTGCTTTTTCGGACGTTTTAGGCTCAGAGAAGTGCAAAAATGGGCTTTCCAGCCTGCAAGTCACACTTTTATGAAAACTTGCATAACTCAAAAACTTGAGCTTTTTTCACCAAATCTGCACTAAATATAGAAAATTCAGAAGATTTCCAACCTAGAAAAGCAAGAATTATGATTCTAGCATGCATGGTTCCAAAGTTATTGTCATTATTAAATGATTGCTTTTTCGGACGTTTCAGGCGCAGATAAGCTTAAAAATGGGCTTTCCAGCCTGCAAGTCACACTTTTATGAAAACTTGCATAACTCAAAAAGTTGAGCTTTTTTCACCAAATCTGCACTAAATATAGAAAATTCAGAAGATTTCCAACCCAGGAAAGCAAGATTTATGATTCTAGCATGCATGGTTCAAAAGTTATTGTCATTATTAAATGATTGCTTTTTCGGACGTTTTAGGCTCAGAGAAGTGCAAAAATGGGCTTTCCAGCCTGCAAGTCACACTTTAATGAAAACTTGCATAACTCAAAAACTTGAGCTTTTTTCACCAAATCTGCACTAAATATAGAAAATTCAGAAGATTTCCAACCTAGAAAAGCAAGAATTATGATTCTAGCATGCATGGTTCCAAAGTTATTGTCATTATTAAATGATTGCTTTTTCGGACGTTTCAGGCGCAGATACGCGTAAAAGAGAGCTTTTCAGCCTGCAAGTCACACTTGTATGAAAACTTACATAACTCAAAAAGTTGAGCTTTTTTCACCAAATCTGCACTAAATATAGAAAATTCAGATGATTTCCAACCCAGGAAAGCAAGAATTATGATTCTAGCATGCATGGTTCAAAAGTTATTGTCATTATTAAATGATTGCTTTTTTTGGACGTTTCAGGTGCAGATACGCGTAAAAGAGAACTTTTCAGCCTGCGAGTCACACTTGTATGAAAACTTGCATAACTCAAAAAGTTGAGCTTTTTTCACCAAATCTGCACTAAATATAGAAAATTCAGAAGATTTCCAACCCAGGAAAGCAAGAATTATGATTTTAGCATGCATGGTTCAAAAGTTATTGTCGTTATTAAATGATTGCTTTATCGGACGTTTCAGGCGCAGATAAGCTTAAAAGAGAGCTTTTCAGCCTGCAAGTCACACTTGTATGAAAACTTGCATAACTCAAAAAGTTGAGCTTTTTTCACGAAATCTGCACTAAATATGGAAAATTCAGAAGATTTACAACCCAGGAAAGCAAGAATCATGATTCTAGCATGCATGGTTCAAAAGTTATTGTCATTATTAAATGATTGCTTTTTCGGACGTTTCAGGCGCAGATACGCGTAAAAGAGAGCTTTTGAGCCTGCAAGTCACACTTGTATGAAAACTTGCATAACTCAAAAAGTTGAGCTTTTTTCACCAAATCTGCACTAAATATAGAAAATTCAGAAGATTTCCAACCCAGGAAAGCAAGAATCATGATTCTAGCATGCATGGTTCAAAAGTTATTGTCATTATTAAATGATTGCTTTTTCGGACGTTTCAGGCGCAGATAAGCTTAAAAATGGGCTTTCCAGCCTGCAAGTCACACTTGTATGAAAACTTGCATAACTCAAAAAGTTGAGCTTTTTTCACCAAATCTGCACTAAATATAGAAAATTCAGAAGATTTCCAACCCAGGAAAGCAAGAATCAAGATTCTAGCATACATGGTTCAAAAGTTATTGTCATTATTAAATGATTGCTTTTTCGGACGTTTTAGGCTCAGAGAAGTGCAAAAATGGGCTTTCCAGCCTGCAAGTCACACTTTTATGAAAACTTGCATAACTCAAAAAGTTGAGCTTTTTTCACCAAATCTGCACTAAATATAGAAAATTCAGAAGATTTCCAACCTAGAAAAGCAAGAATTATGATTCTAGCATGCATGGTTCCAAAGTTATTGTCATTATTAAATGATTGCTTTTTCGGACGTTTCAGGCGCAGATAAGCTTAAAAATGGGCTTTCCAGCCTGCAAGTCACACTTTTATGAAAACTTGCATAACTCAAAAAGTTGAGCTTTTTTCACCAAATCTGCACTAAATATAGAAAATTCAGAAGATTTCCAACCCAGGAAAGCAAGAATTATGATTCTAGCATGCATGGTTCAAAAGTTATTGTCATTATTAAATGATTGCTTTTTCGGACGTTTCAGGCGCAGATAAGCTTAAAAATGGGCTTTCCAGCCTGCAAGTCACACTTTTATGAAAACTTGCATAACTCAAAAAGTTGAGCTTTTTTCACCAAATCTGCACTAAATATAGAAAATTCAGAAGATTTCCAACCCAGGAAAGCAAGATTTATGATTCTAGCATGCATGGTTCAAAAGTTATTGTCATTATTAAATGATTGCTTTTTCGGACGTTTTAGGCTCAGAGAAGTGCAAAAATGGGCTTTCCAGCCTGCAAGTCACACTTTTATGAAAACTTGCATAACTCAAAAACTTGAGCTTTTTTCACCAAATCTGCACTAAATATAGAAAATTCAGAAGATTTCCAACCTAGAAAAGCAAGAATTATGATTCTAGCATGCATGGTTCCAAAGTTATTGTCATTATTAAATGATTGCTTTTTTGGACGTTTCAGGCGCAGATAAGCTTAAAAATGGGCTTTCCAGCCTGCAAGTCACACTTTTATGAAAACTTGCATAACTCAAAAAGTTGAGCTTTTTTCACCAAATCTGCACTAAATATAGAAAATTCAGAAGATTTCCAACCCAGGAAAGCAAGAATTATGATTCTAGCATGCATGGTTCAAAAGTTATTGTCATTATTAAATGATTGCTTTTTCGGACGTTTCAGGCGCAGATAAGCTTAAAAATGGGCTTTCCAGCCTGCAAGTCACACTTTTATGAAAACTTGCATAACTCAAAAAGTTGAGATTTTTTCACCAAATCTGCACTAAATATAGAAAATTCAGAAGATTTCCAACCCAGGAAAGCAAGATTTATGATTCTAGCATGCATGGTTCAAAAGTTATTGTCATTATTAAATGATTGCTTTTTCGGACGTTTTAGGCTCAGAGAAGTGCAAAAATGGGCTTTCCAGCCTGCAAGTCACACTTTTATGAAAACTTGCATAACTCAAAAAGTTGAGCTTTTTTCACCAAATCTGCACTAAATATAGAAAATTCAGAAGATTTCCAACCTAGAAAAGCAAGAATTATGATTCTAGCATGCATGGTTCCAAAGTTATTGTCATTATTAAATGATTGCTTTTTCGGACGTTTCAGGCGCAGATAAGCTTAAAAATGGGCTTTCCAGCCTGCAAGTCACACTTTTATGAAAACTTGCATAACTCAAAAAGTTGAGCTTTTTTCACCAAATCTGCACTAAATATAGAAAATTCAGAAGATTTCCAACCCAGGAAAGCAAGATTTATGATTCTAGCATGCATGGTTCAAAAGTTATTGTCATTATTAAATGATTGCTTTTTCGGACGTTTTAGGCTCAGAGAAGTGCAAAAATGGGCTTTCCAGCCTGCAAGTCACACTTTTATGAAAACTTGCATAACTCAAAAACTTGAGCTTTTTTCACCAAATCTGCACTAAATATAGAAAATTCAGAAGATTTCCAACCTAGAAAAGCAAGAATTATGATTCTAGCATGCATGGTTCCAAAGTTATTGTCATTATTAAATGATTGCTTTTTCGGACGTTTCAGGCGCAGATAAGCTTAAAAATGGGCTTTCCAGCCTGCAAGTCACACTTTTATGAAAACTTGCATAACTCAAAAAGTTGAGCTTTTTTCACCAAATCTGCACTAAATATAGAAAATTCAGAAGATTTCCAACCCAGGAAAGCAAGAATTATGATTCTAGCATGCATGGTTCAAAAGTTATTGTCATTATTAAATGATTGCTTTTTCGGACGTTTCAGGCGCAGATAAGCTTAAAAATGGGCTTTCCAGCCTGCAAGTCACACTTTTATGAAAACTTGCATAACTCAAAAAGTTGAGCTTTTTTCACCAAATCTGCACTAAATATAGAAAATTCAGAAGATTTCCAACCCAGGAAAGCAAGATTTATGATTCTAGCATGCATGGTTCAAAAGTTATTGTCATTATTAAATGATTGCTTTTTCGGACGTTTCAGGCGCAGATAAGCTTAAAAATGGGCTTTCCAGCCTGCAAGTCACACTTTTATGAAAACTTGCATAACTCAAAAAGTTGAGCTTTTTTCACCAAATCTGCACTAAATATAGAAAATTCAGAAGATTTCCAACCCAGGAAAGCAAGATTTATGATTCTAGCATGCATGGTTCAAAAGTTATTGTCATTATTAAATGATTGCTTTTTCGGACGTTTTAGGCTCAGAGAAGTGCAAAAATGGGCTTTCCAGCCTGCAAGTCACACTTTTATGAAAACTTGCATAACTCAAAAACTTGAGCTTTTTTCACCAAATCTGCACTAAATATAGAAAATTCAGAAGATTTCCAACCTAGAAAAGCAAGAATTATGATTCTAGCATGCATGGTTCCAAAGTTATTGTCATTATTAAATGATTGCTTTTTCGGACGTTTCAGGCGCAGATAAGCTTAAAAATGGGCTTTCCAGCCTGCAAGTCACACTTTTATGAAAACTTGCATAACTCAAAAAGTTGAGCTTTTTTCACCAAATCTGCACTAAATATAGAAAATTCAGAAGATTTCCAACCCAGGAAAGCAAGAATTATGATTCTAGCATGCATGGTTCAAAAGTTATTGTCATTATTAAATGATTGCTTTTTCGGACGTTTCAGGCGCAGATAAGCTTAAAAATGGGCTTTCCAGCCTGCAAGTCACACTTTTATGAAAACTTGCATAACTCAAAAAGTTGAGCTTTTTTCACCAAATCTGCACTAAATATAGAAAATTCAGAAGATTTCCAACCCAGGAAAGCAAGATTTATGATTCTAGCATGCATGGTTCAAAAGTTATTGTCATTATTAAATGATTGCTTTTTCGGACGTTTTAGGCTCAGAGAAGTGCAAAAATGGGCTTTCCAGCCTGCAAGTCACACTTTAATGAAAACTTGCATAACTCAAAAACTTGAGCTTTTTTCACCAAATCTGCACTAAATATAGAAAATTCAGAAGATTTCCAACCTAGAAAAGCAAGAATTATGATTCTAGCATGCATGGTTCCAAAGTTATTGTCATTATTAAATGATTGCTTTTTCGGACGTTTCAGGCGCAGATAAGCTTAAAAATGGGCTTTCCAGCCTGCAAGTCACACTTTTATGAAAACTTGCATAACTCAAAAAGTTGAGCTTTTTTCACCAAATCTGCACTAAATATAGAAAATTCAGAAGATTTCCAACCCAGGAAAGCAAGAATTATGATTCTAGCATGCATGGTTCAAAAGTTATTGTCATTATTAAATGATTGCTTTTTCGGACGTTTCAGGCGCAGATAAGCTTAAAAATGGGCTTTCCAGCCTGCAAGTCACACTTTTATGAAAACTTGCATAACTCAAAAAGTTGAGCTTTTTTCACCAAATCTGCACTAAATATAGAAAATTCAGAAGATTTCCAACCCAGGAAAGCAAGATTTATGATTCTAGCATGCATGGTTCAAAAGTTATTGTCATTATTAAATGATTGCTTTTTCGGACGTTTCAGGCGCAGATACGCGTAAAAGAGAGCTTTTCAGCCTGCAAGTCACACTTGTATGAAAACTTACATAACTCAAAAAGTTGAGCTTTTTTCACCAAATCTGCACTAAATATAGAAAATTCAGATGATTTCCAACCCAGGAAAGCAAGAATTATGATTCTAGCATGCATGGTTCAAAAGTTATTGTCATTATTAAATGATTGCTTTTTTTGGACGTTTCAGGTGCAGATACGCGTAAAAGAGAACTTTTCAGCCTGCGAGTCACACTTGTATGAAAACTTGCATAACTCAAAAAGTTGAGCTTTTTTCACCAAATCTGCACTAAATATAGAAAATTCAGAAGATTTCCAACCCAGGAAAGCAAGAATTATGATTTTAGCATGCATGGTTCAAAAGTTATTGTCGTTATTAAATGATTGCTTTATCGGACGTTTCAGGCGCAGATAAGCTTAAAAGAGAGCTTTTCAGCCTGCAAGTCACACTTGTATGAAAACTTGCATAACTCAAAAAGTTGAGCTTTTTTCACGAAATCTGCACTAAATATGGATTCAGAAGATTTACAACCCAGGAAAGCAAGAATCATGATTCTAGCATGCATGGTTCAAAAGTTATTGTCATTATTAAATGATTGCTTTTTCGGACGTTTCAGGCGCAGATACGCGTAAAAGAGAGCTTTTGAGCCTGCAAGTCACACTTGTATGAAAACTTGCATAACTCAAAAAGTTGAGCTTTTTTCACCAAATCTGCACTAAATATAGAAAATTCAGAAGATTTCCAACCCAGGAAAGCAAGAATCATGATTCTAGCATGCATGGTTCAAAAGTTATTGTCATTATTAAATGATTGCTTTTTCGGACGTTTCAGGCGCAGATAATCTTAAAAGACAGCTTTTCAGCCTGCAAGTCACACTTGTATGAAAACTTGCATAACTCAAAAAGTTGAGCTTTTTTCACCAAATCTGCACTAAATATGGAAAATTCAGAAGATTTCCAACCCAGGAAAGCAAGAATCATGATTCTAGCATGCATGGTTCAAAAGTTATTGTCATTATTAAATGATTGCTTTTTCGGACGTTTCAGGCGCAGATACGCGTAAAACAGAGCTTTTGAGCCTGCAAGTCACACTTGTATGAAAACTTGCATAACTCAAAAAGTTGAGCTTTTTTCACCAAATCTGCACTAAATATAGAAAATTCAGAAGATTTCCAACCCAGGAAAGCAAGAATCATGATTCTAGCATGCATGGTTCAAAAGTTATTGTCATTATTAAATGATTGCTTTTTCGGACGTTTCAGGCGCAGATACGCGTAAAAGAGAGCTTTTGAGACTGCAAGTCACACTTGTATGAAAACTTGCATAACTCAAAAAGTTGAGCTTTTTTCACCAAATCTGCACTAAATATAGAAAATTCAGAAGATTTCCAACCCAGGAAAGCAAGAATCATGATTCTAGCATGCATGGTTCAAAAGTTATTGTCATTATTAAATGATTGCTTTTTCGGACGTTTCAGGCGCAGATAATCTTAAAAGACAGCTTTTCAGCCTGCAAGTCACACTTGTATGAAAACTTGCATAACTCAAAAAGTTGAGCTTTTTTCACCAAATCTGCACTAAATATGGAAAATTCAGAAGATTTCCAACCCAGGAAAGCAAGAATCATGATTCTAGCATGCATGGTTCAAAAGTTATTGTCATTATTAAATGATTGCTTTTTCGGACGTTTCAGGCGCAGATACGCGTAAAACAGAGCTTTTGAGCCTGCAAGTCACACTTGTATGAAAACTTGCATAACTCAAAAAGTTGAGCTTTTTTCACCAAATCTGCACTAAATATAGAAAATTCAGAAGATTTCCAACCCAGGAAAGCAAGAATCATGATTCTAGCATGCATGGTTCAAAAGTTATTGTCATTATTAAATGATTGCTTTTTCGGACGTTTCAGGCGCAGATACGCGTAAAAGAGAGCTTTTGAGACTGCAAGTCACACTTGTATGAAAACTTGCATAACTCAAAAAGTTGAGCTTTTTTCACCAAATCTGCACTAAATATAGAAAATTCAGAAGATTTCCAACCCAGGAAAGCAAGAATCAAGATTCTAGCATACATGGTTCAAAAGTTATTGTCATTATTAAATGATTGCTTTTTCGGACGTTTCAGGCGCAGATACGCGTAAAAGAGAGCTTTTGAGCCTGCAAGTCACACTTGTATGAAAACTTGCATAACTCAAAAAGTTGAGCTTTTTTCACCAAATCTGCACTAAATATAGAAAATTCAGAAGATTTCCAACCCAGGAAAGCAAGAATCATGATTATAGCATGCTTGGTTCAAAAGTTATTGTCATTATTAAATGATTGCTTTTTCGGACGTTTCAGGCGCAGATACGCGTAAAAGAGAGCTTTTGAGCCTGCAAGTCACACTTGTGTGAAAACTTGCATAACTCAAAAAGTTGAGCTTTTTCACCAAATCTGCACTAAATATAGAAAATTCAGAAGATTTCCAACCCAGGAAAGCAAGAATCATGATTCTAGCATGCATGGTTCAAAAGTTATTGTCATTATTAAATGATTGCTTTTTCGGACGTTTCAGGCGAAGATACGCGTAAAAGAGAGCTTTTGAGCCTGCAAGTCACACTTGTATGAAAACTTGCATAACTCAAAAAAATGAGCTTTTTTCACCAAATCTGCACTAAATATAGAAAATTCAGAAGATTTCCAACCCAGGAAAGCAAGAATCATGATTCTAGCATGCATGGTTCAAAAGTTATTGTCATTATTAAATGATTGCTTTTTCGGACGTTTCAGGCGCAGATACGCGTAAAAGAGAGCTTTTGAGCCTGCAAGTCACACTTGTATGAAAACTTGCATAACTCAAAAAGTTGAGCTTTTTTCACCAAATCTGGACTAAATATAGAAAATTCAGAAGATTTCCAACCCAGGAAAGCAAGAATCATGATTCTAGCATGCATGGTTCAAAAGTTATTGTCATAATTAAATGACTGCTTTTTCGGACATTTCAGGCGCAGATACGCGTAAAACAGAGCTTTTGAGCCTGCAAGTCACACTTGTATGAAAACTTGCATAACTCAAAAAGTTGAGCTTTTTTCACCAAATCTGCACTAAATATAGAAAATTCAGAAGATTTCCAACCCAGGAAAGCAAGAATCATGATTCTAGCATGCATGGTTCAAAGGTTATTGTCATAATTAAATGACTCCTTTTTCGGACATTTCAGGCGCAGATACGCGTAAAACAGAGCTTTTGAGCCTGCAAGTCACACTTGTATGAAAACTTGCATAACTCAAAAAGTTGAGCTTTTTTCACCAAATCTGCACTAAATATAGAAAATTCAGAAGATTTCCAACCCAGGAAAGCAAGAATCATGATTCTAGCATGCATGGTTCAAAAGTTATTGTCATTATTAAATGATTGCTTTTTCGGACGTTTCAGGCGCAGATACGCGTAAAAGAGAGCTTTTGAGACTGCAAGTCACACTTGTATGAAAACTTGCATAACTCAAAAAGTTGAGCTTTTTTCACCAAATCTGCACTAAATATAGAAAATTCAGAAGATTTCCAACCCAGGAAAGCAAGAATCATGATTCTAGCATGCATGGTTCAAAAGTTATTGTCATTATTAAATGATTGCTTTTTCGGACGTTTCAGGCGCAGATAATCTTAAAAGACAGCTTTTCAGCCTGCAAGTCACACTTGTATGAAAACTTGCATAACTCAAAAAGTTGAGCTTTTTTCACCAAATCTGCACTAAATATGGAAAATTCAGAAGATTTCCAACCCAGGAAAGCAAGAATCATGATTCTAGCATGCATGGTTCAAAAGTTATTGTCATTATTAAATGATTGCTTTTTCGGACGTTTCAGGCGCAGATACGCGTAAAACAGAGCTTTTGAGCCTGCAAGTCACACTTGTATGAAAACTTGCATAACTCAAAAAGTTGAGCTTTTTTCACCAAATCTGCACTAAATATAGAAAATTCAGAAGATTTCCAACCCAGGAAAGCAAGAATCATGATTCTAGCATGCATGGTTCAAAAGTTATTGTCATTATTAAATGATTGCTTTTTCGGACGTTTCAGGCGCAGATACGCGTAAAAGAGAGCTTTTGAGACTGCAAGTCACACTTGTATGAAAACTTGCATAACTCAAAAAGTTGAGCTTTTTTCACCAAATCTGCACTAAATATAGAAAATTCAGAAGATTTCCAACCCAGGAAAGCAAGAATCAAGATTCTAGCATACATGGTTCAAAAGTTATTGTCATTATTAAATGATTGCTTTTTCGGACGTTTCAGGCGCAGATACGCGTAAAAGAGAGCTTTTGAGCCTGCAAGTCACACTTGTATGAAAACTTGCATAACTCAAAAAGTTGAGCTTTTTTCACCAAATCTGCACTAAATATAGAAAATTCAGAAGATTTCCAACCCAGGAAAGCAAGAATCATGATTATAGCATGCTTGGTTCAAAAGTTATTGTCATTATTAAATGATTGCTTTTTCGGACGTTTCAGGCGCAGATACGCGTAAAAGAGAGCTTTTGAGCCTGCAAGTCACACTTGTATGAAAACTTGCATAACTCAAAAAGTTGAGCTTTTTCACCAAATCTGCACTAAATATAGAAAATTCAGAAGATTTCCAACCCAGGAAAGCAAGAATCATGATTCTAGCATGCATGGTTCAAAAGTTATTGTCATTATTAAATGATTGCTTTTTCGGACGTTTCAGGCGAAGATACGCGTAAAAGAGAGCTTTTGAGCCTGCAAGTCACACTTGTATGAAAACTTGCATAACTCAAAAAAATGAGCTTTTTTCACCAAATCTGCACTAAATATAGAAAATTCAGAAGATTTCCAACCCAGGAAAGCAAGAATCATGATTCTAGCATGCATGGTTCAAAAGTTATTGTCATTATTAAATGATTGCTTTTTCGGACGTTTCAGGCGCAGATACGCGTAAAAGAGAGCTTTTGAGCCTGCAAGTCACACTTGTATGAAAACTTGCATAACTCAAAAAGTTGAGCTTTTTCACCAAATCTGGACTAAATATAGAAAATTCAGAAGATTTCCAACCCAGGAAAGCAAGAATCATGATTCTAGCATGCATGGTTCAAAAGTTATTGTCATAATTAAATGACTGCTTTTTCGGACATTTCAGGCGCAGATACGCGTAAAACAGAGCTTTTGAGCCTGCAAGTCACACTTGTATGAAAACTTGCATAACTCAAAAAGTTGAGCTTTTTTCACCAAATCTGCACTAAATATAGAAAATTCAGAAGATTTCCAACCCAGGAAAGCAAGAATCATGATTCTAGCATGCATGGTTCAAAAGTTATTGTCATAATTAAATGACTGCTTTTTCGGACATTTCAGGCGCAGATACGCGTAAAACAGAGCTTTTGAGCCTGCAAGTCACACTTGTATGAAAACTTGCATAACTCAAAAAGTTGAGCTTTTTTCACCAAATCTGCACTAAATATAGAAAATTCAGAAGATTTCCAACCCAGGAAAGCAAGAATCATGATTCTAGCATGCATGGTTCAAAAGTTATTGTCATTATTAAATGATTGCTTTTTCGGACGTTTCAGGCGCAGATACGCGTAAAACAGAGCTTTTGAGCCTGCAAGTCACACTTGTATGAAAACTTGCATAACTCAAAAAGTTGAGCTTTTTTCACCAAATCTGCACTAAATATAGAAAATTCAGAAGATTTCCAACCCAGGAAAGCAAGATTTATGATTCTAGCATGCATGGTTCAAAAGTTATTGTCATTATTAAATGATTGCTTTTTCGGACGTTTTAGGCTCAGAGAAGTGCAAAAATGGGCTTTCCAGCCTGCAAGTCACACTTTTATGAAAACTTGCATAACTCAAAAACTTGAGCTTTTTTCACCAAATCTGCACTAAATATAGAAAATTCAGAAGATTTCCAACCTAGAAAAGCAAGAATTATGATTCTAGCATGCATGGTTCCAAAGTTATTGTCATTATTAAATGATTGCTTTTTCGGACGTTTCAGGCGCAGATAAGCTTAAAAATGGGCTTTCCAGCCTGCAAGTCACACTTTTATGAAAACTTGCATAACTCAAAAAGTTGAGCTTTTTTCACCAAATCTGCACTAAATATAGAAAATTCAGAAGATTTCCAACCCAGGAAAGCAAGAATTATGATTCTAGCATGCATGGTTCAAAAGTTATTGTCATTATTAAATGATTGCTTTTTCGGACGTTTCAGGCGCAGATAAGCTTAAAAATGGGCTTTCCAGCCTGCAAGTCACACTTTTATGAAAACTTGCATTACTCAAAAAGTTGAGCTTTTTTCACCACATCTGCACTAAATATAGAAAATTCAGAAGATTTCCAACCCAGGAAAGCAAGATTTATGATTCTAGCATGCATGGTTCAAAAGTTATTGTCATTATTAAATGATTGCTTTTTCGGACGTTTTAGGCTCAGAGAAGTGCAAAAATGGGCTTTCCAGCCTGCAAGTCACACTTTTATGAAAACTTGCATAACTCAAAAACTTGAGCTTTTTTCACCAAATCTGCACTAAATATAGAAAATTCAAAAGATTTCCAACCTAGAAAAGCAAGAATTATGATTCTAGCATGCATGGTTCAAAAGTTATTGTCATTATTAAATGATTGCTTTTTCGGACGTTTTAGGCTCAGATAAGCTTAAAAATGGGCTTTCCAGCCTGCAAGTCACACTTTTATGAAAACTTGCATAACTCAAAAAGTTGAGCTTTTTTCACCAAATCTGCACTAAATATAGAAAATTCAGAAGATTTCCAACCCAGGAAAGCAAGAATTATGATTCTAGCATGCATGGTTCAAAAGTTATTGTCATTATTAAATGATTGCTTTTTCGGACGTTTCAGGCGCAGATAAGCTTAAAAATGGGCTTTCCAGCCTGCAAGTCACACTTTTATGAAAACTTGCATAACTCAAAAAGTTGAGCTTTTTTCACCAAATCTGCACTAAATATAGAAAATTCAGAAGATTTCCAACCCAGGAAAGCAAGATTTATGATTCTAGCATGCATGGTTCAAAAGTTATTGTCATTATTAAATGATTGCTTTTTCGGACGTTTTAGGCTCAGAGAAGTGCAAAAATGGGCTTTCCAGCCTGCAAGTCACACTTTTATGAAAACTTGCATAACTCAAAAACTTGAGCTTTTTTCACCAAATCTGCACTAAATATAGAAAATTCAGAAGATTTCCAACATAGAAAAGCAAGAATTATGATTCTAGCATGCATGGTTCCAAAGTTATTGTCATTATTAAATGATTGCTTTTTCGGACGTTTCAGGCGCAGATAAGCTTAAAAATGGGCTTTCCAGCCTGCAAGTCACACTTTTATGAAAACTTGCATAACTCAAAAAGTTGAGCTTTTTTCACCAAATCTGCACTAAATATAGAAAATTCAGAAGATTTCCAACCCAGGAAAGCAAGAATTATGATTCTAGCATGCATGGTTCAAAAGTTATTGTCATTATTAAATGATTGCTTTTTCGGACGTTTCAGGCGCAGATAAGCTTAAAAATGGGCTTTCCAGCCTGCAAGTCACACTTTTATGAAAACTTGCATAACTCAAAAAGTTGAGCTTTTTTCACCAAATCTGCACTAAATATAGAAAATTCAGAAGATTTCCAACCCAGGAAAGCAAGATTTATGATTCTAGCATGCATGGTTCAAAAGTTATTGTCATTATTAAATGATTGCTTTTTCGGACGTTTTAGGCTCAGAGAAGTGCAAAAATGGGCTTTCCAGCCTGCAAGTCACACTTTTATGAAAACTTGCATAACTCAAAAACTTGAGCTTTTTTCACCAAATCTGCACTAAATATAGAAAATTCAGAAGATTTCCAACCTAGAAAAGCAAGAATTATGATTCTAGCATGCATGGTTCCAAAGTTATTGTCATTATTAAATGATTGCTTTTTCGGACGTTTCAGGCGCAGATAAGCTTAAAAATGGGCTTTCCAGCCTGCAAGTCACACTTTTATGAAAACTTGCATAACTCAAAAAGTTGAGCTTTTTTCACCAAATCTGCACTAAATATAGAAAATTCAGAAGATTTCCAACCCAGGAAAGCAAGAATTATGATTCTAGCATGCATGGTTCAAAAGTTATTGTCATTATTAAATGATTGCTTTTTCGGACGTTTCAGGCGCAGATAAGCTTAAAAATGGGCTTTCCAGCCTGCAAGTCACACTTTTATGAAAACTTGCATTACTCAAAAAGTTGAGCTTTTTTCACCAAATCTGCACTAAATATAGAAAATTCAGAAGATTTCCAACCCAGGAAAGCAAGATTTATGATTCTAGCATGCATGGTTCAAAAGTTATTGTCATTATTAAATGATTGCTTTTTCGGACGTTTTAGGCTCAGAGAAGTGCAAAAATGGGCTTTCCAGCCTGCAAGTCACACTTTTATGAAAACTTGCATAACTCAAAAACTTGAGCTTTTTTCACCAAATCTGCACTAAATATAGAAAATTCAAAAGATTTCCAACCTAGAAAAGCAAGAATTATGATTCTAGCATGCATGGTTCAAAAGTTATTGTCATTATTAAATGATTGCTTTTTCGGACGTTTTAGGCTCAGATAAGCTTAAAAATGGGCTTTCCAGCCTGCAAATCACACTTTTATGAAAACTTGCATAACTCAAAAAGTTGAGCTTTTTTCACCAAATCTGCACTAAATATAGAAAATTCAGAAGATTTCCAACCCAGGAAAGCAAGAATTATGATTCTAGCATGCATGGTTCAAAAGTTATTGTCATTATTAAATGATTGCTTTTTCGGACGTTTTAGGCTCAGAGAAGTGCAAAAATGGGCTTTCCAGCCTGCAAGTCACACTTTTATGAAAACTTGCATAACTCAAAAACTTGAGCTTTTTTCACCAAATCTGCACTAAATATAGAAAATTCAAAAGATTTCCAACCTAGAAAAGCAAGAATTATGATTCTAGCATGCATGGTTCAAAAGTTATTGTCATTATTAAATGATTGCTTTTTCGGACGTTTTAGGCTCAGATAAGCTTAAAAATGGGCTTTCCAGCCTGCAAGTCACACTTTTATGAAAACTTGCATAACTCAAAAAGTTGAGCTTTTTTCACCAAATCTGCACTAAATATAGAAAATTCAGAAGATTTCCAACCCAGGAAAGCAAGAATTATGATTCTAGCATGCATGGTTCAAAAGTTATTGTCATTATTAAATGATTGCTTTTTCGGACGTTTCAGGCGCAGATAAGCTTAAAAATGGGCTTTCCAGCCTGCAAGTCACACTTTTATGAAAACTTGCATAACTCAAAAAGTTGAGCTTTTTTCACCAAATCTGCACTAAATATAGAAAATTCAGAAGATTTCCAACCCAGGAAAGCAAGATTTATGATTCTAGCATGCATGGTTCAAAAGTTATTGTCATTATTAAATGATTGCTTTTTCGGACGTTTTAGGCTCAGAGAAGTGCAAAAATGGGCTTTCCAGCCTGCAAGTCACACTTTTATGAAAACTTGCATAACTCAAAAACTTGAGCTTTTTTCACCAAATCTGCACTAAATATAGAAAATTCAGAAGATTTCCAACATAGAAAAGCAAGAATTATGATTCTAGCATGCATGGTTCCAAAGTTATTGTCATTATTAAATGATTGCTTTTTCGGACGTTTCAGGCGCAGATAAGCTTAAAAATGGGCTTTCCAGCCTGCAAGTCACACTTTTATGAAAACTTGCATAACTCAAAAAGTTGAGCTTTTTTCACCAAATCTGCACTAAATATAGAAAATTCAGAAGATTTCCAACCCAGGAAAGCAAGAATTATGATTCTAGCATGCATGGTTCAAAAGTTATTGTCATTATTAAATGATTGCTTTTTCGGACGTTTCAGGCGCAGATAAGCTTAAAAATGGGCTTTCCAGCCTGCAAGTCACACTTTTATGAAAACTTGCATAACTCAAAAAGTTGAGCTTTTTTCACCAAATCTGCACTAAATATAGAAAATTCAGAAGATTTCCAACCCAGGAAAGCAAGATTTATGATTCTAGCATGCATGGTTCAAAAGTTATTGTCATTATTAAATGATTGCTTTTTCGGACGTTTTAGGCTCAGAGAAGTGCAAAAATGGGCTTTCCAGCCTGCAAGTCACACTTTTATGAAAACTTGCATAACTCAAAAACTTGAGCTTTTTTCACCAAATCTGCACTAAATATAGAAAATTCAGAAGGTTTCCAACCTAGAAAAGCAAGAATTATGATTCTAGCATGCATGGTTCCAAAGTTATTGTCATTATTAAATGATTGCTTTTTCGGACGTTTCAGGCGCAGATAAGCTTAAAAATGGGCTTTCCAGCCTGCAAGTCACACTTTTATGAAAACTTGCATAACTCAAAAAGTTGAGCTTTTTTCACCAAATCTGCACTAAATATAGAAAATTCAGAAGATTTCCAACCCAGGAAAGCAAGAATTATGATTCTAGCATGCATGGTTCAAAAGTTATTGTCATTATTAAATGATTGCTTTTTCGGACGTTTCAGGCGCAGATAAGCTTAAAAATGGGCTTTCCAGCCTGCAAGTCACACTTTTATGAAAACTTGCATAACTCAAAAAGTTGAGCTTTTTTCACCAAATCTGCACTAAATATAGAAAATTCAGAAGATTTCCAACCCAGGAAAGCAAGATTTATGATTCTAGCATGCATGGTTCAAAAGTTATTGTCATTATTAAATGATTGCTTTTTCGGACGTTTTAGGCTCAGAGAAGTGCAAAAATGGGCTTTCCAGCCTGCAAGTCACACTTTTATGAAAACTTGCATAACTCAAAAACTTGAGCTTTTTTCACCAAATCTGCACTAAATATAGAAAATTCAAAAGATTTCCAACCTAGAAAAGCAAGAATTATGATTCTAGCATGCATGGTTCAAAAGTTATTGTCATTATTAAATGATTGCTTTTTCGGACGTTTTAGGCTCAGATAAGCTTAAAAATGGGCTTTCCAGCCTGCAAATCACACTTTTATGAAAACTTGCATAACTCAAAAAGTTGAGCTTTTTTCACCAAATCTGCACTAAATATAGAAAATTCAGAAGATTTCCAACCCAGGAAAGCAAGAATTATGATTCTAGCATGCATGGTTCAAAAGTTATTGTCATTATTAAATGATTGCTTTTTCGGACGTTTCAGGCGCAGATAAGCTTAAAAATGGGCTTTCCAGCCTGCAAGTCACACTTTTATGAAAACTTGCATAACTCAAAAAGTTGAGCTTTTTTCACCAAATCTGCACTAAATATAGAAAATTCAGAAGATTTCCAACCCAGGAAAGCAAGATTTATGATTCTAGCATGCATGGTTCAAAAGTTATTGTCATTATTAAATGATTGCTTTTTCGGACGTTTTAGGCTCAGAGAAGTGCAAAAATGGGCTTTCCAGCCTGCAAGTCACACTTTTATGAAAACTTGCATAACTCAAAAACTTGAGCTTTTTTCACCAAATCTGCACTAAATATAGAAAATTCAGAAGATTTCCAACCTAGAAAAGCAAGAATTATGATTCTAGCATGCATGGTTCCAAAGTTATTGTCATTATTAAATGATTGCTTTTTCGGACGTTTCAGGCGCAGATAAGCTTAAAAATGGGCTTTCCAGCCTGCAAGTCACACTTTTATGAAAACTTGCATAACTCAAAAAGTTGAGCTTTTTTCACCAAATCTGCACTAAATATAGAAAATTCAGAAGATTTCCAACCCAGGAAAGCAAGAATTATGATTCTAGCATGCATGGTTCAAAAGTTATTGTCATTATTAAATGATTGCTTTTTCGGACGTTTCAGGCGCAGATAAGCTTAAAAATGGGCTTTCCAGCCTGCAAGTCACACTTTTATGAAAACTTGCATAACTCAAAAAGTTGAGCTTTTTTCACCAAATCTGCACTAAATATAGAAAATTCAGAAGATTTCCAACCCAGGAAAGCAAGATTTATGATTCTAGCATGCATGGTTCAAAAGTTATTGTCATTATTAAATGATTGCTTTTTCGGACGTTTTAGGCTCAGAGAAGTGCAAAAATTGGCTTTCCAGCCTGCAAGTCACACTTTTATGAAAACTTGCATAACTCAAAAACTTGAGCTTTTTTCACCAAATCTGCACTAAATATAGAAAATTCAGAAGATTTCCAACCCAGAAAAGCAAGAATTATGATTCTAGCATGCATGGTTCCAAAGTTATTGTCATTATTAAATGATTGCTTTTTCGGACGTTTCAGGCGCAGATAAGCTTAAAAATGGGCTTTCCAGCCTGCAAGTCACACTTTTATGAAAACTTGCATAACTCAAAAAGTTGAGCTTTTTTCACCAAATCTGCACTAAATATAGAAAATTCAGAAGATTTCCAACCCAGGAAAGCAAGAATTATGATTCTAGCATGCATGGTTCAAAAGTTATTGTCATTATTAAATGATTGCTTTTTCGGACGTTTCAGGCGCAGATAAGCTTAAAAATGGGCTTTCCAGCCTGCAAGTCACACTTTTATGAAAACTTGCATAACTCAAAAAGTTGAGCTTTTTTCACCAAATCTGCACTAAATATAGAAAATTCAGAAGATTTCCAACCCAGGAAAGCAAGATTTATGATTCTAGCATGCATGGTTCAAAAGTTATTGTCATTATTAAATGATTGCTTTTTCGGACGTTTTAGGCTCAGAGAAGTGCAAAAATGGGCTTTCCAGCCTGCAAGTCACACTTTTATGAAAACTTGCATAACTCAAAAACTTGAGCTTTTTTCACCAAATCTGCACTAAATATAGAAAATTCAGAAGATTTCCAACCTAGAAAAGTAAGAATTATGATTCTAGCATGCATGGTTCCAAAGTTATTGTCATTATTAAATGATTGCTTTTTCGGACGTTTCAGGCGCAGATAAGCTTAAAAATGGGCTTTCCAGCCTGCAAGTCACACTTTTATGAAAACTTGCATAACTCAAAAAGTTGAGCTTTTTTCACCAAATCTGCACTAAATATAGAAAATTCAGAAGATTTCCAACCCAGGAAAGCAAGAATTATGATTCTAGCATGCATGGTTCAAAAGTTATTGTCATTATTAAATGATTGCTTTTTCGGACGTTTCAGGCGCAGATAAGCTTAAAAATGGGCTTTCCAGCCTGCAAGTCACACTTTTATGAAAACTTGCATAACTCAAAAAGTTGAGCTTTTTTCACCAAATCTGCACTAAATATAGAAAATTCAGAAGATTTCCAACCCAGGAAAGCAAGATTTATGATTCTAGCATGCATGGTTCAAAAGTTATTGTCATTATTAAATGATTGCTTTTTCGGACGTTTTAGGCTCAGAGAAGTGCAAAAATGGGCTTTCCAGCCTGCAAGTCACACTTTTATGAAAACTTGCATAACTCAAAAACTTGAGCTTTTTTCACCAAATCTGCACTAAATATAGAAAATTCAGAAGATTTCCAACCTAGAAAAGCAAGAATTATGATTCTAGCATGCATGGTTCCAAAGTTATTGTCATTATTAAATGATTGCTTTTTCGGACGTTTCAGGCGCAGATAAGCTTAAAAATGGGCTTTCCAGCCTGCAAGTCACACTTTTATGAAAACTTGCATAACTCAAAAAGTTGAGCTTTTTTCACCAAATCTGCACTAAATATAGAAAATTCAGAAGATTTCCAACCCAGGAAAGCAAGAATTATGATTCT
>NW_028283291.1:0-25555 GCF_059441175.1 Urocampus carinirostris
CTAGAATCATAATTCTTGCTTTCCTGGGTTGGAAATCTTCTGAATTTTCTATATTTAGTGCAGATTTGGTGAAAAAAGCTCAACTTTTTGAGTTATGCAAGTTTTCATAAAAGTGTGACTTGCAGGCTGGAAAGCCCATTTTTAAGCTTATCTGCGCCTGAAACGTCCGAAAAAGCAATCATTTAATAATGACAATAACTTTGGAACCATGCATGCTAGAATCATAATTCTTGCTTTTCTAGGTTGGAAATCTTCTGAATTTTCTATATTTAGTGCAGATTTGGTGAAAAAAGCTCAAGTTTTTGAGTTATGCAAGTTTTCATAAAAGTGTGACTTGCAGGCTGGAAAGCCCATTTTTGCACTTCTCTGAGCCTAAAACGTCCGAAAAAGCAATCATTTAATAATGACAATAACTTTTGAACCATGCATGCTAGAATCATAAATCTTGCTTTCCTGGGTTGGAAATCTTCTGAATTTTCTATATTTAGTGCAGATTTGGTGAAAAAAGCTCAAGTTTTTGAGTTATGCAAGTTTTCATAAAAGTGTGACTTGCAGGCTGGAAAGCCCATTTTTGCACTTCTCTGAGCCTAAAACGTCCGAAAAAGCAATCATTTAATAATGACAATAACTTTTGAACCATGCATGCTAGAATCATAAATCTTGCTTTCCTGGGTTGGAAATCTTCTGAATTTTCTATATTTAGTGCAGATTTGGTGAAAAAAGCTCAACTTTTTGAGTTATGCAAGTTTTCATAAAAGTGTGACTTGCAGGCTGGAAAGCCCATTTTTAAGCTTATCTGCGCCTGAAACGTCCGAAAAAGCAATCATTTAATAATGACAATAACTTTTGAACCATGCATGCTAGAATCATAATTCTTGCTTTCCTGGGTTGGAAATCTTCTGAATTTTCTATATTTAGTGCAGATTTGGTGAAAAAAGCTCAACTTTTTGAGTTATGCAAGTTTTCATAAAAGTGTGACTTGCAGGCTGGAAAGCCCATTTTTAAGCTTATCTGCGCCTGAAACGTCCGAAAAAGCAATCATTTAATAATGACAATAACTTTGGAACCATGCATGCTAGAATCATAATTCTTGCTTTTCTAGGTTGGAAATCTTCTGAATTTTCTATATTTAGTGCAGATTTGGTGAAAAAAGCTCAAGTTTTTGAGTTATGCAAGTTTTCATAAAAGTGTGACTTGCAGGCTGGAAAGCCCATTTTTGCACTTCTCTGAGCCTAAAACGTCCGAAAAAGCAATCATTTAATAATGACAATAACTTTTGAACCATGCATGCTAGAATCATAAATCTTGCTTTCCTGGGTTGGAAATCTTCTGAATTTTCTATATTTAGTGCAGATTTGGTGAAAAAAGCTCAACTTTTTGAGTTATGCAAGTTTTCATAAAAGTGTGACTTGCAGGCTGGAAAGCCCATTTTTAAGCTTATCTGCGCCTGAAACGTCCGAAAAAGCAATCATTTAATAATGACAATAACTTTTGAACCATGCATGCTAGAATCATAATTCTTGCTTTCCTGGGTTGGAAATCTTCTGAATTTTCTATATTTAGTGCAGATTTGGTGAAAAAAGCTCAACTTTTTGAGTTATGCAAGTTTTCATAAAAGTGTGACTTGCAGGCTGGAAAGCCCATTTTTAAGCTTATCTGCGCCTGAAACGTCCGAAAAAGCAATCATTTAATAATGACAATAACTTTGGAACCATGCATGCTAGAATCATAATTCTTGCTTTTCTAGGTTGGAAATCTTCTGAATTTTCTATATTTAGTGCAGATTTGGTGAAAAAAGCTCAAGTTTTTGAGTTATGCAAGTTTTCATAAAAGTGTGACTTGCAGGCTGGAAAGCCCATTTTTGCACTTCTCTGAGCCTAAAACGTCCGAAAAAGCAATCCTTTAATAATGACAATGACTTTTGAACCATGCATGCTAGAATCATAAATCTTGCTTTCCTGGGTTGGAAATCTTCTGAATTTTCTATATTTAGTGCAGATTTGGTGAAAAAAGCTCAACTTTTTGAGTTATGCAAGTTTTAATAAAAGTGTGACTTGCAGGCTGGAAAGCCCATTTTTAAGCTTATCTGCGCCTGAAACGTCCGAAAAAGCAATCATTTAATAATGAAAATAACTTTTGAACCATGCATGCTAGAATCATAATTCTTGCTTTCCTGGGTTGGAAATCTTCTGAATTTTCTATATTTAGTGCAGATTTGGTGAAAAAAGCTCAACTTTTTGAGTTATGCAAGTTTTCATAAAAGTGTGACTTGCAGGCTGGAAAGCCCATTTTTAAGCTTATCTGCGCCTGAAACGTCCGAAAAAGCAATCATTTAATAATGACAATAACTTTGGAACCATGCATGCTAGAATCATAATTCTTGCTTTTCTAGGTTGGAAATCTTCTGAATTTTCTATATTTAGTGCAGATTTGGTGAAAAAAGCTCAAGTTTTTGAGTTATGCAAGTTTTCATAAAAGTGTGACTTGCAGGCTGGAAAGCCCATTTTTGCACTTCTCTGAGCCTAAAACGTCCGAAAAAGCAATCATTTAATAATGACAATAACTTTTGAACCATGCATGCTAGAATCATAAATCTTGCTTTCCTGGGTTGGAAATCTTCTGAATTTTCTATATTTAGTGCAGATTTGGTGAAAAAAGCTCAACTTTTTGAGTTATGCAAGTTTTCATAAAAGTGTGACTTGCAGGCTGGAAAGCCCATTTTTAAGCTTATCTGCGCCTGAAACGTCCGAAAAAGCAATCATTTAATAATGACAATAACTTTTGAACCATGCATGCTAGAATCATAATTCTTGCTTTCCTGGGTTGGAAATCTTCTGAATTTTCTATATTTAGTGCAGATTTGGTGAAAAAAGCTCAACTTTTTGAGTTATGCAAGTTTTCATAAAAGTGTGACTTGCAGGCTGGAAAGCCCATTTTTAAGCTTATCTGCGCCTGAAACGTCCGAAAAAGCAATCATTTAATAATGACAATAACTTTGGAACCATGCATGCTAGAATCATAATTCTTGCTTTTCTAGGTTGGAAATCTTCTGAATTTTCTATATTTAGTGCAGATTTGGTGAAAAAAGCTCAAGTTTTTGAGTTATGCAAGTTTTCATAAAAGTGTGACTTGCAGGCTGGAAAGCCCATTTTTGCACTTCTCTGAGCCTAAAACGTCCGAAAAAGCAATCATTTAATAATGACAATAACTTTTGAACCATGCATGCTAGAATCATAAATCTTGCTTTCCTGGGTTGGAAATCTTCTGAATTTTCTATATTTAGTGCAGATTTGGTGAAAAAAGCTCAAGTTTTTGAGTTATGCAAGTTTTCATAAAAGTGTGACTTGCAGGCTGGAAAGCCCATTTTTAAGCTTATCTGCGCCTGAAACGTCCGAAAAAGCAATCATTTAATAATGACAATAACTTTTGAACCATGCATGCTAGAATCATAATTCTTGCTTTCCTGGGTTGGAAATCTTCTGAATTTTCTATATTTAGTGCAGATTTGGTGAAAAAAGCTCAACTTTTTGAGTTATGCAAGTTTTCATAAAAGTGTGACTTGCAGGCTGGAAAGCCCATTTTTAAGCTTATCTGCGCCTGAAACGTCCGAAAAAGCAATCATTTAATAATGACAATAACTTTGGAACCATGCATGCTAGAATCATAATTCTTGCTTTTCTAGGTTGGAAATCTTCTGAATTTTCTATATTTAGTGCAGATTTGGTGAAAAAAGCTCAAGTTTTTGAGTTATGCAAGTTTTCATAAAAGTGTGACTTGCAGGCTGGAAAGCCCATTTTTGCACTTCTCTGAGCCTAAAACGTCCGAAAAAGCAATCATTTAATAATGACAATAACTTTGGAACCATGCATGCTAGAATCATAATTCTTGCTTTTCTAGGTTGGAAATCTTCTGAATTTTCTATATTTAGTGCAGATTTGGTGAAAAAAGCTCAACTTTTTGAGTTATGCAAGTTTTCATAAAAGTGTGACTTGCAGGCTGGAAAGCCCATTTTTAAGCTTATCTGCGCCTGAAACGTCCGAAAAAGCAATCATTTAATAATGACAATAACTTTTGAACCATGCATGCTAGAATCATAATTCTTGCTTTCCTGGGTTGGAAATCTTCTGAATTTTCTATATTTAGTGCAGATTTGGTGAAAAAAGCTCAACTTTTTGAGTTATGCAAGTTTTCATAAAAGTGTGACTTGCAGGCTGGAAAGCCCATTTTTAAGCTTATCTGCGCCTGAAACGTCCGAAAAAGCAATCATTTAATAATGACAATAACTTTGGAACCATGCATGCTAGAATCATAATTCTTGCTTTTCTAGGTTGGAAATCTTCTGAATTTTCTATATTTAGTGCAGATTTGGTGAAAAAAGCTCAAGTTTTTGAGTTATGCAAGTTTTCATAAAAGTGTGACTTGCAGGCTGGAAAGCCCATTTTTGCACTTCTCTGAGCCTAAAACGTCCGAAAAAGCAATCATTTAATAATGACAATAACTTTTGAACCATGCATGCTAGAATCATAAATCTTGCTTTCCTGGGTTGGAAATCTTCTGAATTTTCTATATTTAGTGCAGATTTGGTGAAAAAAGCTCAAGTTTTTGAGTTATGCAAGTTTTCATAAAAGTGTGACTTGCAGGCTGGAAAGCCCATTTTTAAGCTTATCTGCGCCTGAAACGTCCGAAAAAGCAATCATTTAATAATGACAATAACTTTTGAACCATGCATGCTAGAATCATAATTCTTGCTTTCCTGGGTTGGAAATCTTCTGAATTTTCTATATTTAGTGCAGATTTGGTGAAAAAAGCTCAACTTTTTGAGTTATGCAAGTTTTCATAAAAGTGTGACTTGCAGGCTGGAAAGCCCATTTTTAAGCTTATCTGCGCCTGAAACGTCCGAAAAAGCAATCATTTAATAATGACAATAACTTTGGAACCATGCATGCTAGAATCATAATTCTTGCTTTTCTAGGTTGGAAATCTTCTGAATTTTCTATATTTAGTGCAGATTTGGTGAAAAAAGCTCAAGTTTTTGAGTTATGCAAGTTTTCATAAAAGTGTGACTTGCAGGCTGGAAAGCCCATTTTTGCACTTCTCTGAGCCTAAAACGTCCGAAAAAGCAATCATTTAATAATGACAATAACTTTGGAACCATGCATGCTAGAATCATAATTCTTGCTTTTCTAGGTTGGAAATCTTCTGAATTTTCTATATTTAGTGCAGATTTGGTGAAAAAAGCTCAAGTTTTTGAGTTATGCAAGTTTTCATAAAAGTGTGACTTGCAGGCTGGAAAGCCCATTTTTAAGCTTATCTGCGCCTGAAACGTCCGAAAAAGCAATCATTTAATAATGACAATAACTTTTGAACCATGCATGCTAGAATCATAATTCTTGCTTTCCTGGGTTGGAAATCTTCTGAATTTTCTATATTTAGTGCAGATTTGGTGAAAAAAGCTCAACTTTTTGAGTTATGCAAGTTTTCATAAAAGTGTGACTTGCAGGCTGGAAAGCCCATTTTTAAGCTTATCTGCGCCTGAAACGTCCGAAAAAGCAATCATTTAATAATGACAATAACTTTGGAACCATGCATGCTAGAATCATAATTCTTGCTTTTCTAGGTTGGAAATCTTCTGAATTTTCTATATTTAGTGCAGATTTGGTGAAAAAAGCTCAAGTTTTTGAGTTATGCAAGTTTTCATAAAAGTGTGACTTGCAGGCTGGAAAGCCCATTTTTGCACTTCTCTGAGCCTAAAACGTCCGAAAAAGCAATCATTTAATAATGACAATAACTTTTGAACCATGCATGCTAGAATCATAAATCTTGCTTTCCTGGGTTGGAAATCTTCTGAATTTTCTATATTTAGTGCAGATTTGGTGAAAAAAGCTCAAGTTTTTGAGTTATGCAAGTTTTCATAAAAGTGTGACTTGCAGGCTGGAAAGCCCATTTTTAAGCTTATCTGCGCCTGAAACGTCCGAAAAAGCAATCATTTAATAATGACAATAACTTTTGAACCATGCATGCTAGAATCATAATTCTTGCTTTCCTGGGTTGGAAATCTTCTGAATTTTCTATATTTAGTGCAGATTTGGTGAAAAAAGCTCAACTTTTTGAGTTATGCAAGTTTTCATAAAAGTGTGACTTGCAGGCTGGAAAGCCCATTTTTAAGCTTATCTGCGCCTGAAACGTCCGAAAAAGCAATCATTTAATAATGACAATAACTTTGGAACCATGCATGCTAGAATCATAATTCTTGCTTTTCTAGGTTGGAAATCTTCTGAATTTTCTATATTTAGTGCAGATTTGGTGAAAAAAGCTCAAGTTTTTGAGTTATGCAAGTTTTCATAAAAGTGTGACTTGCAGGCTGGAAAGCCCATTTTTGCACTTCTCTGAGCCTAAAACGTCCGAAAAAGCAATCATTTAATAATGACAATAACTTTTGAACCATGCATGCTAGAATCATAAATCTTGCTTTCCTGGGTTGGAAATCTTCTGAATTTTCTATATTTAGTGCAGATTTGGTGAAAAAAGCTCAACTTTTTGAGTTATGCAAGTTTTCATAAAAGTGTGACTTGCAGGCTGGAAAGCCCATTTTTAAGCTTATCTGCGCCTGAAACGTCCGAAAAAGCAATCATTTAATAATGACAATAACTTTTGAACCATGCATGCTAGAATCATAATTCTTGCTTTCCTGGGTTGGAAATCTTCTGAATTTTCTATATTTAGTGCAGATTTGCTGAAAAAAGCTCAACTTTTTGAGTTATGCAAGTTTTCATAAAAGTGTGACTTGCAGGCTGGAAAGCCCATTTTTAAGCTTATCTGCGCCTGAAACGTCCGAAAAAGCAATCATTTAATAATGACAATAACTTTGGAACCATGCATGCTAGAATCATAATTCTTGCTTTTCTAGGTTGGAAATCTTCTGAATTTTCTATATTTAGTGCAGATTTGGTGAAAAAAGCTCAAGTTTTTGAGTTATGCAAGTTTTCATAAAAGTGTGACTTGCAGGCTGGAAAGCCCATTTTTGCACTTCTCTGAGCCTAAAACGTCCGAAAAAGCAATCATTTAATAATGACAATAACTTTTGAACCATGCATGCTAGAATCATAAATCTTGCTTTCCTGGGTTGGAAATCTTCTGAATTTTCTATATTTAGTGCAGATTTGGTGAAAAAAGCTCAACTTTTTGAGTTATGCAAGTTTTCATAAAAGTGTGACTTGCAGGCTGGAAAGCCCATTTTTAAGCTTATCTGCGCCTGAAACGTCCGAAAAAGCAATCATTTAATAATGACAATAACTTTTGAACCATGCATGCTAGAATCATAATTCTTGCTTTCCTGGGTTGGAAATCTTCTGAATTTTCTATATTTAGTGCAGATTTGCTGAAAAAAGCTCAACTTTTTGAGTTATGCAAGTTTTCATAAAAGTGTGACTTGCAGGCTGGAAAGCCCATTTTTAAGCTTATCTGCGCCTGAAACGTCCGAAAAAGCAATCATTTAATAATGACAATAACTTTGGAACCATGCATGCTAGAATCATAATTCTTGCTTTTCTAGGTTGGAAATCTTCTGAATTTTCTATATTTAGTGCAGATTTGGTGAAAAAAGCTCAAGTTTTTGAGTTATGCAAGTTTTCATAAAAGTGTGACTTGCAGGCTGGAAAGCCCATTTTTGCACTTCTCTGAGCCTAAAACGTCCGAAAAAGCAATCATTTAATAATGACAATAACTTTTGAACCATGCATGCTAGAATCATAAATCTTGCTCTCCTGGGTTGGAAATCTTCTGAATTTTCTATATTTAGTGCAGATTTGGTGAAAAAAGCTCAACTTTTTGAGTTATGCAAGTTTTCATAAAAGTGTGACTTGCAGGCTGGAAAGCCCATTTTTAAGCTTATCTGCGCCTGAAACGTCCGAAAAAGCAATCATTTAATAATGACAATAACTTTTGAACCATGCATGCTAGAATCATAATTCTTGCTTTCCTGGGTTGGAAATCTTCTGAATTTTCTATATTTAGTGCAGATTTGGTGAAAAAAGCTCAACTTTTTGAGTTATGCAAGTTTTCATAAAAGTGTGACTTGCAGGCTGGAAAGCCCATTTTTGCACTTCTCTGAGCCTAAAACGTCCGAAAAAGCAATCATTTAATAATGACAATAACTTTTCAACCATGCATGCTAGAATCATAAATCTTGCTTTCCTGGGTTGGAAATCTTCTGAATTTTCTATATTTAGTGCAGATTTGGTGAAAAAAGCTCAACTTTTTGAGTTATGCAAGTTTTCATAAAAGTGTGACTTGCAGGCTGGAAAGCCCATTTTTAAGCTTATCTGCGCCTGAAACGTCCGAAAAAGCAATCATTTAATAATGACAATAACTTTTGAACCATGCATGCTAGAATCATAATTCTTGCTTTCCTGGGTTGGAAATCTTCTGAATTTTCTATATTTAGTGCAGATTTGGTGAAAAAAGCTCAACTTTTTGAGTTATGCAAGTTTTCATAAAAGTGTGACTTGCAGGCTGGAAAGCCCATTTTTAAGCTTATCTGCGCCTGAAACGTCCGAAAAAGCAATCATTTAATAATGACAATAACTTTGGAACCATGCATGCTAGAATCATAATTCTTGCTTTTCTAGGTTGGAAATCTTCTGAATTTTCTATATTTAGTGCAGATTTGGTGAAAAAAGCTCAAGTTTTTGAGTTATGCAAGTTTTCATAAAAGTGTGACTTGCAGGCTGGAAAGCCCATTTTTGCACTTCTCTGAGCCTAAAACGTCCGAAAAAGCAATCATTTAATAATGACAATAACTTTTGAACCATGCATGCTAGAATCATAAATCTTGCTTTCCTGGGTTGGAAATCTTCTGAATTTTCTATATTTAGTGCAGATTTGGTGAAAAAAGCTCAACTTTTTGAGTTATGCAAGTTTTCATAAAAGTGTGACTTGCAGGCTGGAAAGCCCATTTTTAAGCTTATCTGCGCCTGAAACGTCCGAAAAAGCAATCATTTAATAATGACAATAACTTTGGAACCATGCATGCTAGAATCATAATTCTTGCTTTCCTGGGTTGGAAATCTTCTGAATTTTCTATATTTAGTGCAGATTTGGTGAAAAAAGCTCAACTTTTTGAGTTATGCAAGTTTTCATAAAAGTGTGACTTGCAGGCTGGAAAGCCCATTTTTAAGCTTATCTGCGCCTGAAACGTCCGAAAAAGCAATCATTTAATAATGACAATAACTTTGGAACCATGCATGCTAGAATCATAATTCTTGCTTTTCTAGGTTGGAAATCTTCTGAATTTTCTATATTTAGTGCAGATTTGGTGAAAATAGCTCAAGTTTTTGAGTTATGCAAGTTTTCATAAAAGTGTGACTTGCAGGCTGGAAAGCCCATTTTTGCACTTCTCTGAGCCTAAAACGTCCGAAAAAGCAATCATTTAATAATGACAATAACTTTTGAACCATGCATGCTAGAATCATAAATCTTGCTTTCCTGGGTTGGAAATCTTCTGAATTTTCTATATTTAGTGCAGATTTGGTGAAAAAAGCTCAACTTTTTGAGTTATGCAAGTTTTCATAAAAGTGTGACTTGCAGGCTGGAAAGCCCATTTTTAAGCTTATCTGCGCCTGAAACGTCCGAAAAAGCAATCATTTAATAATGACAATAACTTTGGAACCATGCATGCTAGAATCATAATTCTTGCTTTTCTAGGTTGGAAATCTTCTGAATTTTCTATATTTAGTGCAGATTTGGTGAAAAAAGCTCAAGTTTTTGAGTTATGCAAGTTTTCACAAAAGTGTGACTTGCAGGCTGGAAAGCCCATTTTTGCACTTCTCTGAGCCTAAAACGTCCGAAAAAGCAATCATTTAATAATGACAATAACTTTTGAACCATGCATGCTAGAATCATAATTCTTGCTTTCCTGGGTTGGAAATCTTCTGAATTTTCTATATTTAGTGCAGATTTGGTGAAAAAAGCTCAACTTTTTGAGTTATGCAAGTTTTCATAAAAGTGTGACTTGCAGGCTGGAAAGCCCATTTTTAAGCTTATCTGCGCCTGAAACGTCCGAAAAAGCAATCATTTAATAATGACAATAACTTTGGAACCATGCATGCTAGAATCATAATTCTTGCTTTTCTAGGTTGGAAATCTTCTGAATTTTCTATATTTAGTGCAGATTTGGTGAAAAAAGCTCAAGTTTTTGAGTTATGCAAGTTTTCATAAAAGTGTGACTTGCAGGCTGGAAAGCCCATTTTTGCTTTTCTCTGAGCCTAAAACGTCCGAAAAAGCCATCATTTAATAATGACAATAACTTTTGAACCATGCATGCTAGAATCATAAATCTTGCTTTCCTGGGTTGGAAATCTTCTGAATTTTCTATATTTAGTGCAGATTTGGTGAAAAAAGCTCAACTTTTTGAGTTATGCAAGTTTTCATAAAAGTGTGACTTGCAGGCTGGAAAGCCCATTTTTAAGCTTATCTGCGCCTGAAACGTCCGAAAAAGCAATCATTTAATAATGACAATAACTTTTGAACCATGCATGCTAGAATCATAATTCTTGCTTTCCTGGGTTGGAAATCTTCTGAATTTTCTATATTTAGTGCAGATTTGGTGAAAAAAGCTCAACTTTTTGAGTTATGCAAGTTTTCATAAAAGTGTGACTTGCAGGCTGGAAAGCCCATTTTTAAGCTTATCTGCGCCTGAAACGTCCGAAAAAGCAATCATTTAATAATGACAATAACTTTGGAACCATGCATGCTAGAATCATAATTCTTGCTTTTCTAGGTTGGAAATCTTCTGAATTTTCTATATTTAGTGCAGATTTGGTGAAAAAAGCTCAAGTTTTTGAGTTATGCAAGTTTTCATAAAAGTGTGACTTGCAGGCTGGAAAGCCCATTTTTGCACTTCTCTGAGCCTAAAACGTCCGAAAAAGCAATCATTTAATAATGACAATAACTTTTGAACCATGCATGCTAGAATCATAAATCTTGCTTTCCTGGGTTGGAAATCTTCTGAATTTTCTATATTTAGTGCAGATTTGGTGAAAAAAGCTCAACTTTTTGAGTTATGCAAGTTTTCATAAAAGTGTGACTTGCAGGCTGAAAGCCCATTTTTAAGCTTATCTGCGCCTGAAACGTCCGAAAAGCAATCATTTAATAATGACAATAACTTTTGAACCATGCATGCTAGAATCATAATTCTTGCTTTCCTGGGTTGGAAATCTTCTGAATTTTCTATATTTAGTGCAGATTTGGTGAAAAAAGCTCAACTTTTTGAGTTATGCAAGTTTTCATAAAAGTGTGACTTGCAGGCTGGAAAACCCATTTTTAAGCTTATCTGCGCCTGAAACGTCCGAAAAAGCAATCATTTAATAATGACAATAACTTTGGAACCATGCATGCTAGAATCATAATTCTTGCTTTTCTAGGTTGGAAATCTTCTGAATTTTCTATATTTAGTGCAGATTTGGTGAAAAAAGCTCAAGTTTTTGAGTTATGCAAGTTTTCATAAAAGTGTGACTTGCAGGCTGGAAAGCCCATTTTTGCACTTCTCTGAGCCTAAAACGTCCGAAAAAGCAATTATTTAATAATGACAATAACTTTTGAACCATGCATGCTAGAATCATAAATCTTGCTTTCCTGGGTTGGAAATCTTCTGAATTTTCTATATTTAGTGCAGATTTGGTGAAAAAAGCTCAACTTTTTGAGTTATGCAAGTTTTCATAAAAGTGTGACTTGCAGGCTGGAAAGCCCATTTTTAAGCTTATCTGCGCCTGAAACGTCCGAAAAAGCAATCATTTAATAATGACAATAACTTTTGAACCATGCATGCTAGAATCATAATTCTTGCTTTCCTGGGTTGGAAATCTTCTGAATTTTCTATATTTAGTGCAGATTTGGTGAAAAAAGCTCAACTTTTTGAGTTATGCAAGTTTTCATAAAAGTGTGACTTGCAGACTGGAAAGCCCATTTTTAAGCTTATCTGCGCCTGAAACGTCCGAAAAAGCAATCATTTAATAATGACAATAACTTTGGAACCATGCATGCTAGAATCATAATTCTTGCTTTTCTAGGTTGGAAATCTTCTGAATTTTCTATATTTAGTGCAGATTTGGTGAAAAAAGCTCAAGTTTTTGAGTTATGCAAGTTTTCATAAAAGTGTGACTTGCAGGCTGGAAAGCCCATTTTTGCTTTTCTCTGAGCCTAAAACGTCCGAAAAAGCCATCATTTAATAATGACAATAACTTTTGAACCATGCATGCTAGAATCATAAATCTTGCTTTCCTGGGTTGGAAATCTTCTGAATTTTCTATATTTAGTGCAGATTTGGTGAAAAAAGCTCAACTTTTTGAGTTATGCAAGTTTTCATAAAAGTGTGACTTGCAGGCTGGAAAGCCCATTTTTAAGCTTATCTGCGCCTGAAACGTCCGAAAAAGCAATCATTTAATAATGACAATAACTTTTGAACCATGCATGCTAGAATCATAATTCTTGCTTTCCTGGGTTGGAAATCTTCTGAATTTTCTATATTTAGTGCAGATTTGGTGAAAAAAGCTCAACTTTTTGAGTTATGCAAGTTTTCATAAAAGTGTGACTTGCAGGCTGGAAAGCCCATTTTTAAGCTTATCTGCGCCTGAAACGTCCGAAAAAGCAATCATTTAATAATGACAATAACTTTGGAACCATGCATGCTAGAATCATAATTCTTGCTTTTCTAGGTTGGAAATCTTCTGAATTTTCTATATTTAGTGCAGATTTGGTGAAAAAAGCTCAAGTTTTTGAGTTATGCAAGTTTTCATAAAAGTGTGACTTGCAGGCTGGAAAGCCCATTTTTGCACTTCTCTGAGCCTAAAACGTCCGAAAAAGCAATCATTTAATAATGACAATAACTTTTGAACCATGCATGCTAGAATCATAAATCTTGCTTTCCTGGGTTGGAAATCTTCTGAATTTTCTATATTTAGTGCAGATTTGGTGAAAAAAGCTCAACTTTTTGAGTTATGCAAGTTTTCATAAAAGTGTGACTTGCAGGCTGAAAGCCCATTTTTAAGCTTATCTGCGCCTGAAACGTCCGAAAAGCAATCATTTAATAATGACAATAACTTTTGAACCATGCATGCTAGAATCATAATTCTTGCTTTCCTGGGTTGGAAATCTTCTGAATTTTCTATATTTAGTGCAGATTTGGTGAAAAAAGCTCAACTTTTTGAGTTATGCAAGTTTTCATAAAAGTGTGACTTGCAGGCTGGAAAACCCATTTTTAAGCTTATCTGCGCCTGAAACGTCCGAAAAAGCAATCATTTAATAATGACAATAACTTTGGAACCATGCATGCTAGAATCATAATTCTTGCTTTTCTAGGTTGGAAATCTTCTGAATTTTCTATATTTAGTGCAGATTTGGTGAAAAAAGCTCAAGTTTTTGAGTTATGCAAGTTTTCATAAAAGTGTGACTTGCAGGCTGGAAAGCCCATTTTTGCACTTCTCTGAGCCTAAAACGTCCGAAAAAGCAATTATTTAATAATGACAATAACTTTTGAACCATGCATGCTAGAATCATAAATCTTGCTTTCCTGGGTTGGAAATCTTCTGAATTTTCTATATTTAGTGCAGATTTGGTGAAAAAAGCTCAACTTTTTGAGTTATGCAAGTTTTCATAAAAGTGTGACTTGCAGGCTGGAAAGCCCATTTTTAAGCTTATCTGCGCCTGAAACGTCCGAAAAAGCAATCATTTAATAATGACAATAACTTTTGAACCATGCATGCTAGAATCATAATTCTTGCTTTCCTGGGTTGGAAATCTTCTGAATTTTCTATATTTAGTGCAGATTTGGTGAAAAAAGCTCAACTTTTTGAGTTATGCAAGTTTTCATAAAAGTGTGACTTGCAGACTGGAAAGCCCATTTTTAAGCTTATCTGCGCCTGAAACGTCCGAAAAAGCAATCATTTAATAATGACAATAACTTTGGAACCATGCATGCTAGAATCATAATTCTTGCTTTTCTAGGTTGGAAATCTTCTGAATTTTCTATATTTAGTGCAGATTTGGTGAAAAAAGCTCAAGTTTTTGAGTTATGCAAGTTTTCATAAAAGTGTGACTTGCAGGCTGGAAAGCCCATTTTTGCACTTCTCTGAGCCTAAAACGTCCGAAAAAGCAATCATTTAATAATGACAATAACTTTTGAACCATGCATGCTAGAATCATAAATCTTGCTTTCCTGGGTTGGAAATCTTCTGAATTTTCTATATTTAGTGCAGATTTGGTGAAAAAAGCTCAACTTTTTGAGTTATGCAAGTTTTCATAAAAGTGTGACTTGCAGGCTGGAAAGCCCATTTTTAAGCTTATCTGCGCCAGAAACGTCCGAAAAAGCAATCATTTAATAATGACAATAACTTTTGAACCTTGCATGCTAGAATCATAATTCTTGCTTTCCTGGGTTGGAAATCTTCTGAATTTTCTATATTTAGTGCAGATTTGGTGAAAAAAGCTCAACTTTTTGAGTTATGCAAGTTTTCATAAAAGTGTGACTTGCAGGCTGGAAAGCCCATTTTTAAGCTTATCTGCGCCTGAAACGTCCGAAAAAGCAATCATTTAATAATGACAATAACTTTGGAACCATGCATGCTAGAATCATAATTCTTGCTTTTCTAGGTTGGAAATCTTCTGAATTTTCTATATTTAGTGCAGATTTGGTGAAAAAAGCTCAAGTTTTTGAGTTATGCAAGTTTTCATAAAAGTGTGACTTGCAGGCTGGAAAGCCCATTTTTGCACTTCTCTGAGCCTAAAACGTCCGAAAAAGCAATCATTTAATAATGACAATAACTTTTGAACCATGCATGCTAGAATCATAAATCTTGCTTTCCTGGGTTGGAAATCTTCTGAATTTTCTATATTTAGTGTAGATTTGGTGAAAAAAGCTCAACTTTTTGAGTTATGCAAGTTTTCATAAAAGTGTGACTTGCAGGCTGGAAAGCCCATTTTTAAGCTTATCTGCGCCTGAAACGTCCGAAAAAGCAATCATTTAATAATGACAATAACTTTTGAACCATGCATGCTAGAATCATAATTCTTGCTTTCCTGGGTTGGAAATCTTCTGAATTTTCTATATTTAGTGCAGATTTGGTGAAAAAAGCTCAACTTTTTGAGTTATGCAAGTTTTCATAAAAGTGTGACTTGCATGCTGGAAAGCCCATTTTTGCACTTCTCTGAGCCTAAAACGTCCGAAAAAGCAATCATTTAATAATGACAATAACTTTTGAACCATGCATGCTAGAATCATAAATCTTGCTTTCCTGGGTTGGAAATCTTCTGAATTTTCTATATTTAGTGCAGATTTGGTGAAAAAAGCTCAACTTTTTGAGTTATGCAAGTTTTCATAAAAGTGTGACTTGCAGGCTGGAAAGCCCATTTTTAAGCTTATCTGCGCCTGAAACGTCCGAAAAAGCAATCATTTAATAATGACAATAACTTTTGAACCATGCATGCTAGAATCATAATTCTTGCTTTCCTGGGTTGGAAATCTTCTGAATTTTCTATATTTAGTGCAGATTTGGTGAAAAAAGCTCAACTTTTTGAGTTATGCAAGTTTTCATAAAAGTGTGACTTGCAGGCTGGAAAGCCCATTTTTAAGCTTATCTGCGCCTGAAACGTCCGAAAAAGCAATCATTTAATAATGACAATAACTTTAGAACCATGCATGCTAGAATCATAATTCTTGCTTTTCTAGGTTGGAAATCTTCTGAATTTTCTATATTTAGTGCAGATTTGGTGAAAAAAGCTCAAGTTTTTGAGTTATGCAAGTTTTCATAAAAGTGTGACTTGCAGGCTGGAAAGCCCATTTTTGCACTTCTCTGAGCCTAAAACGTCCGAAAAAGCAATCATTTAATAATGACAATAACTTTTGAACCATGCATGCTAGAATCATAAATCTTGCTTTCCTGGGTTGGAAATCTTCTGAATTTTCTATATTTAGTGCAGATTTGGTGAAAAAAGCTCAACTTTTTGAGTTATGCAAGTTTTCATAAAAGTGTGACTTGCAGGCTGGAAAGCCCATTTTTAAGCTTATCTGCGCCTGAAACGTCCGAAAAAGCAATCATTTAATAATGACAATAACTTTGGAACCATGCATGCTAGAATCATAATTCTTGCTTTCCTGGGTTGGAAATCTTCTGAATTTTCTATATTTAGTGCAGATTTGGTGAAAAAAGCTCAACTTTTTGAGTTATGCAAGTTTTCATAAAAGTGTGACTTGCAGGCTGGAAAGCCCATTTTTAAGCTTATCTGCGCCTGAAACGTCCGAAAAAGCAATCATTTAATAATGACAATAACTTTGGAACCATGCATGCTAGAATCATAATTCTTGCTTTTCTAGGTTGGAAATCTTCTGAATTTTCTATATTTAGTGCAGATTTGGTGAAAATAGCTCAAGTTTTTGAGTTATGCAAGTTTTCATAAAAGTGTGACTTGCAGGCTGGAAAGCCCATTTTTGCACTTCTCTGAGCCTAAAACGTCCGAAAAAGCAATCATTTAATAATGACAATAACTTTTGAACCATGCATGCTAGAATCATAAATCTTGCTTTCCTGGGTTGGAAATCTTCTGAATTTTCTATATTTAGTGCAGATTTGGTGAAAAAAGCTCAACTTTTTGAGTTATGCAAGTTTTCATAAAAGTGTGACTTGCAGGCTGGAAAGCCCATTTTTAAGCTTATCTGCGGCTGAAACGTCCGAAAAAGCAATCATTTAATAATGACAATAACTTTGGAACCATGCATGCTAGAATCATAATTCTTGCTTTTCTAGGTTGGAAATCTTCTGAATTTTCTATATTTAGTGCAGATTTGGTGAAAAAAGCTCAAGTTTTTGAGTTATGCAAGTTTTCACAAAAGTGTGACTTGCAGGCTGGAAAGCCCATTTTTGCACTTCTCTGAGCCTAAAACGTCCGAAAAAGCAATCATTTAATAATGACAATAACTTTTGAACCATGCATGCTAGAATCATAATTCTTGCTTTCCTGGGTTGGAAATCTTCTGCATTTTCTATATTTAGTGCAGATTTGGTGAAAAAAGCTCAACTTTTTGAGTTATGCAAGTTTTCATAAAAGTGTGACTTGCAGGCTGGAAAGCCCATTTTTAAGCTTATCTGCGCCTGAAACGTCCGAAAAAGCAATCATTTAATAATGACAATAACTTTAGAACCATGCATGCTAGAATCATAATTCTTGCTTTTCTAGGTTGGAAATCTTCTGAATTTTCTATATTTAGTGCAGATTTGGTGAAAAAAGCTCAAGTTTTTGAGTTATGCAAGTTTTCATAAAAGTGTGACTTGCAGGCTGGAAAGCCCATTTTTGCACTTCTCTGAGCCTAAAACGTCCGAAAAAGCAATCATTTAATAATGACAATAACTTTTGAACCATGCATGCTAGAATCATAAATCTTGCTTTCCTGGGTTGGAAATCTTCTGAATTTTCTATATTTAGTGCAGATTTGGTGAAAAAAGCTCAACTTTTTGAGTTATGCAAGTTTTCATAAAAGTGTGACTTGCAGGCTGGAAAGCCCATTTTTAAGCTTATCTGCGCCTGAAACGTCCGAAAAAGCAATCATTTAATAATGACAATAACTTTGGAACCATGCATGCTAGAATCATAATTCTTGCTTTCCTGGGTTGGAAATCTTCTGAATTTTCTATATTTAGTGCAGATTTGGTGAAAAAAGCTCAACTTTTTGAGTTATGCAAGTTTTCATAAAAGTGTGACTTGCAGGCTGGAAAGCCCATTTTTAAGCTTATCTGCGCCTGAAACGTCCGAAAAAGCAATCATTTAATAATGACAATAACTTTGGAACCATGCATGCTAGAATCATAATTCTTGCTTTTCTAGGTTGGAAATCTTCTGAATTTTCTATATTTAGTGCAGATTTGGTGAAAATAGCTCAAGTTTTTGAGTTATGCAAGTTTTCATAAAAGTGTGACTTGCAGGCTGGAAAGCCCATTTTTGCACTTCTCTGAGCCTAAAACGTCCGAAAAAGCAATCATTTAATAATGACAATAACTTTTGAACCATGCATGCTAGAATCATAAATCTTGCTTTCCTGGGTTGGAAATCTTCTGAATTTTCTATATTTAGTGCAGATTTGGTGAAAAAAGCTCAACTTTTTGAGTTATGCAAGTTTTCATAAAAGTGTGACTTGCAGGCTGGAAAGCCCATTTTTAAGCTTATCTGCGGCTGAAACGTCCGAAAAAGCAATCATTTAATAATGACAATAACTTTGGAACCATGCATGCTAGAATCATAATTCTTGCTTTTCTAGGTTGGAAATCTTCTGAATTTTCTATATTTAGTGCAGATTTGGTGAAAAAAGCTCAAGTTTTTGAGTTATGCAAGTTTTCACAAAAGTGTGACTTGCAGGCTGGAAAGCCCATTTTTGCACTTCTCTGAGCCTAAAACGTCCGAAAAAGCAATCATTTAATAATGACAATAACTTTTGAACCATGCATGCTAGAATCATAATTCTTGCTTTCCTGGGTTGGAAATCTTCTGCATTTTCTATATTTAGTGCAGATTTGGTGAAAAAAGCTCAACTTTTTGAGTTATGCAAGTTTTCATAAAAGTGTGACTTGCAGGCTGGAAAGCCCATTTTTAAGCTTATCTGCGCCTGAAACGTCCGAAAAAGCAATCATTTAATAATGACAATAACTTTGGAACCATGCATGCTAGAATCATAATTCTTGCTCTTCTAGGTTGGAAATCTTCTGAATTTTCTATATTTAGTGCAGATTTGGTGAAAAAAGCTCAAGTTTTTGAGTTATGCAAGTTTTCATAAAAGTGTGACTTGCAGGCTGGAAAGCCCATTTTTGCACTTCTCTGAGCCTAAAACGTCCGAAAAAGCAATCATTTAATAATGACAATAACTTTTGAACCATGCATGCTAGAATCATAAATCTTGCTTTCCTGGGTTGGAAATCTTCTGAATTTTCTATATTTAGTGCAGATTTGGTGAAAAAAGCTCAACTTTTTGAGTTATGCAAGTTTTCATAAAAGTGTGACTTGCAGGCTGGAAAGCCCATTTTTAAGCTTATCTGCGCCTGAAACGTCCGAAAAAGCAATCATTTAATAATGACAATAACTTTTGAACCATGCATGCTAGAATCATAATTCTTGCTTTCCTGGGTTGGAAATCTTCTGAATTTTCTATATTTAGTGCAGATTTGGTGAAAAAAGCTCAACTTTTTGAGTTATGCAAGTTTTCATAAAAGTGTGACTTGCAGGCTGGAAAGCCCATTTTTAAGCTTATCTGCGCCTGAAACGTCCGAAAAAGCAATCATTTAATAATGACAATAACTTTGGAACCATGCATGCTAGAATCATAATTCTTGCTTTTCTAGGTTGGAAATCTTCTGAATTTTCTATATTTAGTGCAGATTTGGTGAAAAAAGCTCAAGTTTTTGAGTTATGCAAGTTTTCATAAAAGTGTGACTTGCAGGCTGGAAAGCCCATTTTTGCACTTCTCTGAGCCTAAAACGTCCGAAAAAGCAATCATTTAATAATGACAATAACTTTTTAACCATGCATGCTAGAATCATAAATCTTGCTTTCCTGGGTTGGAAATCTTCTGAATTTTCTATATTTAGTGCAGATTTGGTGAAAAAAGCTCAACTTTTTGAGTTATGCAAGTTTTCATAAAAGTGTGACTTGCAGGCTGAAAGCCCATTTTTAAGCTTATCTGCGCCTGAAACGTCCGAAAAAGCAATCATTTAATAATGACAATAACTTTGGAACCATGCATGCTAGAATCATAATTCTTGCTTTTCTAGGTTGGAAATCTTCTGAATTTTCTATATTTAGTGCAGATTTGGTGAAAAAAGCTCAAGTTTTTGAGTTATGCAAGTTTTCATAAAAGTGTGACTTGCAGGCTGGAAAGCCCATTTTTGCACTTCTCTGAGCCTAAAACGTCCGAAAAAGCAATCATTTAATAATGACAATAACTTTTGAACCATGCATGCTAGAATCATAAATCTTGCTTTCCTGGGTTGGAAATCTTCTGAATTTTCTATATTTAGTGTAGATTTGGTGAAAAAAGCTCAACTTTTTGAGTTATGCAAGTTTTCATAAAAGTGTGACTTGCAGGCTGGAAAGCCCATTTTTAAGCTTATCTGCGCCTGAAACGTCCGAAAAAGCAATCATTTAATAATGACAATAACTTTTGAACCATGCATGCTAGAATCATAATTCTTGCTTTCCTGGGTTGGAAATCTTCTGAATTTTCTATATTTAGTGCAGATTTGGTGAAAAAAGCTCAACTTTTTGAGTTATGCAAGTTTTCATAAAAGTGTGACTTGCAGGCTGGAAAGCCCATTTTTGCACTTCTCTGAGCCTAAAACGTCCGAAAAAGCAATCATTTAATAATGACAATAACTTTTGAACCATGCATGCTAGAATCATAAATCTTGCTTTCCTGGGTTGGAAATCTTCTGAATTTTCTATATTTAGTGCAGATTTGGTGAAAAAAGCTCAACTTTTTGAGTTATGCAAGTTTTCATAAAAGTGTGACTTGCAGGCTGGAAAGCCCATTTTTAAGCTTATCTGCGCCTGAAACGTCCGAAAAAGCAATCATTTAATAATGACAATAACTTTGGAACCATGCATGCTAGAATCATAATTCTTGCTTTTCTAGGTTGGAAATCTTCTGAATTTTCTATATTTAGTGCAGATTTGGTGAAAGAAAGCTCAAGTTTTTGAGTTATGCAAGTTTTCATAAAAGTGTGACTTGCAGGCTGGAAAGCCATTTTTGCACTTCTCTGAGCCTAAAACGTCCGAAAAAGCAATCATTTAATAATGACAATAACTTTTGAACATGCATGCTAGAATCATAAATCTTGCTTTCCTGGGTTGGAAATCTTCTGAATTTTCTATATTTAGTGCAGATTTGGTGAAAAAAGCTCAACTTTTTGAGTTATGCAAGTTTTCATAAAAGTGTGACTTGCAGGCTGGAAAGCCCATTTTTAAGCTTATCTGCGCCTGAAACGTCCGAAAAAGCAATCATTTAATAATGACAATAACTTTGGAACCATGCATGCTAGAATCATAATTCTTGCTTTCCTGGGTTGGAAATCTTCTGAATTTTCTATATTTAGTGCAGATTTGGTGAAAAAAGCTCAACTTTTTGAGTTATGCAAGTTTTCATAAAAGTGTGACTTGCAGGCTGGAAAGCCATTTTTTAAGCTTATCTGCGCCTGAAACGTCCGAAAAAGCAATCATTTAATAATGACAATAACTTTGGAACCATGCATGCTAGAATCATAATTCTTGCTTTTCTAGGTTGGAAATCTTCTGAATTTCTATATTTAGTGCAGATTTGGTGAAAATAGCTCAAGTTTTTGAGTTATGCAAGTTTTCATAAAAGTGTGACTTGCAGGCTGGAAAGCCCATTTTTAAGCTTATCTGCGCCTGAAACGTCCGAAAAAGCAATCATTTAATAATGACAATAACTTTGGAACAATGCATGCTAGAATCATAATTCTTGCTTTCCTGGGTTGGAAATCTTCTGAATTTTCTATATTTAGTGCAGATTTGGTGAAAAAAGCTCAACTTTTTGAGTTATGCAAGTTTCATAAAAGTGTGACTTGCAGGCTGGAAAGCCCATTTTTAAGCTTATCTGCGCCTGAAACGTCCGAAAAAGCAATCATTTAATAATGACAATAACTTTGGAACCATGCATGCTAGAATCATAATTCTTGCTTTTCTAGGTTGGAAATCTTCTGAATTTTCTATATTTAGTGCAGATTTGGTGAAAATAGCTCAAGTTTTGAGTTATGCAAGTTTTCATAAAAGTGTGACTTGCAGGCTGAAAGCCCATTTTTGCACTTCTCTGAGCCTAAAACGTCCGAAAAAGCAATCATTTTAATAATGACAATAACTTTTGAACCATGCATGCTAGAATCATAAATCTTGCTTTCCTGGTTGGAAATCTTCTGAATTTTCTATATTTAGTGCAGATTTGGTGAAAAAAGCTCAACTTTTTGAGTTATGCAAGTTTTCATAAAAGTGTGACTTGCAGGCTGGAAAGCCCATTTTTAAGCTTATCTGCGCCTGAAACGTCCGAAAAAGCAATCATTTAATAATGACAATAACTTTGGAACCATGCATGCTAGAATCATAATTCTTGCTTTTCTAGGTTGGAAATCTTCTGAATTTTCTATATTTAGTGCAGATTTGGTGAAAAAAGCTCAAGTTTTTGAGTTATGCAAGTTTTCACAAAAGTGTGACTTGCAGGCTGGAAAGCCCATTTTTGCACTTCTCTGAGCCTAAAACGTCCGAAAAAGCAATCATTTAATAATGACAATAACTTTTGAACCATGCATGCTAGAATCATAATTCTTGCTTTCCTGGGTTGGAAATCTTCTGAATTTTCTATATTTAGTGCAGATTTGGTGAAAAAAGCTCAACTTTTTGAGTTATGCAAGTTTTCATAAAAGTGTGACTTGCAGGCTGGAAAGCCCATTTTTAAGCTTATCTGCGCCTGAAACGTCCGAAAAAGCAATCATTTAATAATGACAATAACTTTGGAACCATGCATGCTAGAATCATAATTCTTGCTTTCCTGGGTTGGAAATCTTCTGAAATTTCTATATTTAGTGCAGATTTGGTGAAAAAAGCTCAACTTTTTGAGTTATGCAAGTTTTCATAAAAGTGTGACTTGCATGCTGGAAAGCCCATTTTTGCACTTCTCTGAGCCTAAAACGTCCGAAAAAGCAATCATTTAATAATGACAATAACTTTTGAACCATGCATGCTAGAATCATAAATCTTGCTTTCCTGGGTTGGAAATCTTCTGAATTTTCTATATTTAGTGCAGATTTGGTGAAAAAAGCTCAACTTTTGAGTTATGCAAGTTTTCATAAAAGTGTGACTTGCAGGCTGGAAAGCCCATTTTTAAGCTTATCTGCGCCTGAAACGTCCGAAAAAGCAATCATTTAATAATGACAATAACTTTTGAACCATGCATGCTAGAATCATAATCTTGCTTTCCTGGGTTGGAAATCTTCTGAATTTTCTATATTTAGTGCAGATTTGGTGAAAAAAGCTCAAGTTTTTGAGTTATGCAAGTTTTCATAAAAGTGTGACTTGCAGGCTGGAAAGCCCATTTTTGCACTTCTCTGAGCCTAAAACGTCCGAAAAAGCAATCATTTAATAATGACAATAACTTTTGAACCATGCATGCTAGAATCATAAATCTTGCTTTCCTGGGTTGGAAATCTTCTGAATTTTCTATATTTAGTGCAGATTTGGTGAAAAAAGCTCAACTTTTTGAGTTATGCAAGTTTTCATAAAGTGTGACTTGCAGGCTGGAAAGCCCATTTTTAAGCTTATCTGCGCCTGAAACGTCCGAAAAAGCAATCATTTAATAATGACAATAACTTTGGAACCATGCATGCTAGAATCATAATTCTTGCTTTCCTGGGTTGGAAATCTTCTGAATTTTCTATATTTAGTGCAGATTTGGTGAAAAAAGCTCAACTTTTTGAGTTATGCAAGTTTCATAAAAGTGTGACTTGCAGGCTGGAAAGCCCATTTTTAAGCTTATCTGCGCCTGAAACGTCCGAAAAAGCAATCATTTAATAATGACAATAACTTTGGAACCATGCATGCTAGAATCATAATTCTTGCTTTTCTAGGTTGGAAATCTTCTGAATTTTCTATATTTAGTGCAGATTTGGTGAAAATAGCTCAAGTTTTTGAGTTATGCAAGTTTCATAAAAGTGTGACTTGCAGGCTGGAAAGCCCATTTTTGCACTTCTCTGAGCCTAAAACGTCCGAAAAAGCAATCATTTAATAATGACAATAACTTTTGAACCATGCATGCTAGAATCATAAATCTTGCTTTCCTGGGTTGGAAATCTTCTGAATTTTCTATATTTAGTGCAGATTTGGTGAAAAAAGCTCAACTTTTTGAGTTATGCAAGTTTCATAAAAGTGTGACTTGCAGGCTGGAAAGCCCATTTTTAAGCTTATCTGCGGCTGAAACGTCCGAAAAAAGCAATCATTTAATAATGACAATAACTTTGGAACCATGCATGCTAGAATCATAATTCTTGCTTTTCTAGGTTGGAAATCTTCTGAATTTTCTATATTTAGTGCAGATTGGTGAAAAAAGCTCAAGTTTTTGAGTTATGCAAGTTTTCACAAAAGTGTGACTTGCAGGCTGGAAAGCCCATTTTTGCACTTCTCTGAGCCTAAAACGTCCGAAAAAGCAATCATTTAATAATGACAATAACTTTTGAACCATGCATGCTAGAATCATAATTCTTGCTTTCCTGGGTTGGAAATCTTCTGAATTTTCTATATTTAGTGCAGATTTGGTGAAAAAAGCTCAACTTTTTGAGTTATGCAAGTTTTCATAAAAGTGTGACTTGCAGGCTGGAAAGCCCATTTTTAAGCTTATCTGCGCCTGAAACGTCCGAAAAAGCAATCATTTAATAATGACAATAACTTTGGAACCATGCATGCTAGAATCATAATTCTTGCTTTTCTAGGTTGGAAATCTTCTGAATTTTCTATATTTAGTGCAGATTTGGTGAAAAAAGCTCAAGTTTTTGAGTTATGCAAGTTTTCATAAAAGTGTGACTTGCAGGCTGGAAAGCCCATTTTTGCACTTCTCTGAGCCTAAAACGTCCGAAAAAGCAATCATTTAATAATGACAATAACTTTTGAACCATGCATGCTAGAATCATAAATCTTGCTTTCCTGGGTTGGAAATCTTCTGAATTTTCTATATTTAGTGCAGATTTGGTGAAAAAAGCTCAACTTTTTGAGTTATGCAAGTTTTCATAAAAGTGTGACTTGCAGGCTGGAAAGCCCATTTTTTAAGCTTATCTGCGCCTGAAACGTCCGAAAAAGCAATCATTTAATAATGACAATAACTTTTGAACCATGCATGCTAGAATCATAATTCTTGCTTTCCTGGGTTGGAAATCTTCTGAATTTTCTATATTTAGTGCAGATTTGGTGAAAAAGCTCAACTTTTTGAGTTATGCAAGTTTTCATAAAGTGTGACTTGCAGGCTGGAAAGCCCATTTTTAAGCTTATCTGCGCCTGAAACGTCCGAAAAAGCAATCATTTAATAATGACAATAACTTTGGAACCATGCATGCTAGAATCATAATTCTTGCTTTTCTAGGTTGGAAATCTCTGAATTTTCTATATTTAGTGCAGATTTGGTGAAAAAAGCTCAAGTTTTTGAGTTATGCAAGTTTTCATAAAAGTGTGACTTGCAGGCTGGAAAGCCCATTTTTGCACTTCTCTGAGCCTAAAACGTCCGAAAAAGCAATCATTTAATAATGACAATAACTTTTTAACCATGCATGCTAGAATCATAAATCTTGCTTTCCTGGGTTGGAAATCTTCTGAATTTTCTATATTTAGTGCAGATTTGGTGAAAAAAGCTCAACTTTTTGAGTTATGCAAGTTTTCATAAAAGTGTGACTTGCAGGCTGAAAGCCCATTTTTAAGCTTATCTGCGCCTGAAACGTCCGAAAAGCAATCATTTAATAATGACAATAACTTTGGA
>NW_028283292.1:0-5000 GCF_059441175.1 Urocampus carinirostris
CTATTGGCGGGCACAAGTCCCCCAACACTAGCCCGGGATTCAGCCACTAGTGGCGGGCACGATTCCCAAACACCGGTCCGATAATACGCGCGCATATCCCCAAACACCGGCCCGATAATACGCGCACAATTCCCCAAACACCGGCCCGGATTTCAGCCACTAGTGGCGGGCACAAGTCCCCAAACACTAGCCAAGTTCTCAGCCACTAGTGTGCGGGCCACAATTCCCCAAACACCGGTCCGATAATACGCGCGCATATCCCCAAACACCGGCCCGATAATACGCGCACAATTCCCCAAACACCGGCGCGGATTTCAGCCACTATTGGCGGGCACAAGTCCCCCAACACTAGCCCGGGATTCAGCCACTAGTGGCGGGCACGATTCCCCAAACACCGGTCCGATAATACGCGCGCATATCCCCAAACACCGGCCCGATAATACGCGCACAATTCCCCAAACACCGGCGCGGATTTCAGCCACTATTGGCGGGCACAAGTCCCCCAACACTAGCCCGGGATTCAGCCACTAGTGGCGGGCACGATTCCCCAAACACCGGTCCGATAATACGCGCGCATATCCCAAACACCGGCCCGATAATACGCGCACAATTCCCAAACACCGGCCCGGATTTCAGCCACTAGTGGCGGGCACAAGTCCCCAAACACTAGCCAAGTTCTCAGCCACTAGTGGCGGGCACAATTCCCCAAACACCGGTCCGATAATACGCGCGCATATCCCCAAACACCGGCCCGATAATACGCGCACAATTCCCCAAACACCGGCGCGGATTTCAGCCACTATTGGCGGGCACAAGTCCCCCAACACTAGCCCGGGATTCAGCCACTAGTGGCAGGGCACGATTCCCCAAACACCGGTCCGATAATACGCGCGCATATCCCCAAACACCGGCCCGATAATACGCGCACAATTCCCCAAACACCGGCCCGGATTTCAGCCACTAGTGGCGGGCACAAGTCCCCAAACACTAGCCAAGTTCTCAGCCACTAGTGGCGGGCACAATTCCCCAAACACCGGTCCGATAATACGCGCGCATATCCCCAAACACCGGCCCGATAATACGCGCACAATTCCCCAAACACCGGCGCGGATTTCAGCCACTATTGGCGGGCACAAGTCCCCCAACACTAGCCCGGGATTCAGCCACTAGTGGCGGGCACGATTTCCCCAAACACCGGTCCGATAATACGCGCGCATATCCCAAACACCGGCCCGATAATACGCGCACAATTCCCCAAACACCGGCCCGGATTTCAGCCACTAGTGGCGGGCACAAGTCCCCAAACACTAGCCAAGTTCTCAGCCACTAGTGGCGGGCACAATTCCCCAAACACCGGTCCGATAATACGCGCGCATATCCCAAACACCGGCCCGATAATACGCGCACAATTCCCCAAACACCGGCGCGGATTTCAGCCACTATTGGCGGGCACAAGTCCCCCAACACTAGCCCGGGATTCAGCCACTAGTGGCGGGCACGATTCCCCAAACACCGGTCCGATAATACGCGCGCATATCCCCAAACACCGGCCCGATAATACGCGCACAATTCCCCAAACACCGGCCCGGATTTCAGCCACTAGTGGCGGGCACAAGTCCCCCAACACTAGCCAAGTTCTCAGCCACTAGTGGCGGGCACAATTCCCCAAACACCGGTCCGATAATACGCGCGGCATATCCCCAAACACCGGCCCGATAATACGCGCACAATTCCCCAAACACCGGCGCGGATTTCAGCCACTATTGGCGGGCACAAGTCCCCAACACTAGCCCGGGATTCAGCCACTAGTGGCGGGCACGATTCCCCAAACACCGGTCCGATAATACGCGCGCATATCCCCAAACACCGGCCCGATAATACGCGCACAATTCCCCAAACACCGGCCCGGATTTCAGCCACTAGTGGCGGGCACAAGTCCCCAAACACTAGCCAAGTTCTCAGCCACTAGTGGCGGGCACAATTCCCCAAACACCGGTCCGATAATACGCGCGCATATCCCCAAACACCGGCCCGATAATACGCGCACAATTCCCCAAACACCGGCGCGGATTTCAGCCACTATTGGCGGGCACAAGTCCCCCAACACTAGCCCGGGATTCAGCCACTAGTGGCGGGCACGATTCCCCAAACACCGGTCCGATAATACGCGCGCATATCCCCAAACACCGGCCCGATAATACGCGCACAATTCCCCAAACACCGGCCCGGATTTCAGCCACTAGTGGCGGGCACAAGTCCCCAAACACTAGCCAAGTTCTCAGCCACTAGTGGCGGGCACAATTCCCCAAACACCGGTCCGATAATACGCGCGCATATCCCCAAACACCGGCCCGATAATACGCGCACAATTCCCCAAACACCGGCGCGGATTTCAGCCACTATTGGCGGGCACAAGTCCCCCAACACTAGCCCGGGATTCAGCACTAGTGGCGGGCACGATTCCCCAAACACCGGTCCGATAATACGCGCGCATATCCCCAAACACCGGCCCGATAATACGCGCACAATTCCCCAAACACCGGCCCGGATTTCAGCCACTAGTGGCGGGCACAAGTCCCCAAACACTAGCCAAGTTCTCAGCCACTAGTGGCGGGCACAATTCCCAAACACCGGTCCGATAATACGCGCGCATATCCCCAAACACCGGCCCGATAATACGCGCACAATTCCCCAAACACCGGCGCGGATTTCAGCCACTATTGGCGGGCACAAGTCCCCCAACACTAGCCCGGGATTCAGCCACTAGTGGCGGGCACGATTCCCCAAACACCGGTCCGATAATACGCGCGCATATCCCCAAACACCGGCCCGATAATACGCGCACAATTCCCCAAACACCGGCCCGGATTTCAGCCACTAGTGGCGGGCACAAGTCCCCAAACACTAGCCAAGTTCTCAGCCACTAGTGGCGGGCACAATTCCCCATAACACCGGTCCGATAATACGCGCGCATATCCCCAAACACCGGCCCGATAATACGCGCACAATTCCCCAAACACCGGCGCGGATTTCAGCCACTATTGGCGGGCAACAAGTCCCCCAACACTAGCCCGGGATTCAGCCACTAGTGGCGGGCACGATTCCCCAAACACCGGTCCGATAATACGCGCGCATATCCCCAAACACCGGCCCGATAATACGCGCACAATTCCCAAACACCGGCCCGATAATACGCGCGCAATTCCCCAAACACCGGCCCGATAATACGCGCACATTTCCCCAAACACCGGCGCGGATTTCAGCCACTATTGGCGGGCACAAGTCCCCCAACACTAGCCCGGGATTCAGCCACTATTGGCGGGCACAAGTCCCCCAACACTAGCCCGGGATTCAGCCACTAGTGGCGGGCACGATTCCCCAAACACCGGCCCGGCGCTGAGTATATGGCCTCCGAAAGGCCCATACATTCAGACGGGTCCATGTATTTCAACGACAGCAGCAGTACCGCCAAAATCCATGCAGCGGCGCTGGATTTATGGCCTCCGAAAGGCCCATTCATTCAGACGGGTCCATGTATTTTCAGCGACAGCCGCAGTACCGCCAAAATCCATGCAGAGGCGCTGAGTTTATGGCCTCCGAAAGGCCCATTCATTCAGACGGGTCCATGTATTTTCAGCGACAGCAGCAGTACCGCCAAAATCCATGCAGCGGCGCTGTATTTATGGCCTCCGAAAGGCCCATTCATTACCAACGGGGCTGCAGTAGCATCCCGCGGCCACGCAGGGGCAGATATTGTGAGGGAATTACATGGTAGTGGACGAGCGCCCATGCATTTCCAATGGGAGTGCAGTACCTCAAAAATCCGCTCCAAGCCACCGAACTTGAGGGCCCGACGTTCCCTCAACACTAGCCCAGTGCAATCGACATTTCGTTCTGTGTACATTGTTACACAGAATGACAATACAAGGGAATTATTATTATTATTATTATTATTATGTATTCAGCCACTAGTGGCGGGCACAATACCCCAAACACTGGCCCGGCGCTGGCTGAGTTTATGGCCTCTGAAAGGCCCATACATTCAGACGGGTCCATGTATTTTCAGTTTTCCGTAGCAGGTGTGATTGTTTGTTTAATTAGGTAGTTTGTGTTGGTGACGGTGTTCCTAACTGTGGTGGCTTGTTTGTAGAATGTGGGGCCCTGCGTTTGTGTTATGTTGATTTCTGGTAATTTACTTTTTACTAAGTAGTCTTTCAGGTTTTTGTTTCTTTTAAAGGCTGAGATGATTTTGTAATCTTGGATTATGCTTGTGTTCTGTAGTGTCTGATTTATATTTTGTCCATTCATTCAGACGGGTCCATGTATTTTCAGCGACAGCCGCAGTACCGCCAAAATCCATGCAGCGGCGCTGGATTTATGGCCTCCGAAAGGCCCATTCATTCAGACGGGTCCATGTATTTTCAGCGACAGCCGCAGTACCGCCAAAATCCATGCAGAGGCGCTGAGTTTATGGCCTCCGAAAGGCCCATTCATTCAGACGGGTCCATGTATTTTCAGCGACAGCAGCAGTACCGCCAAAATCCATGCAGCGGCGCTGTATTTATGGCCTCCGAAAGGCCCATTCATTACCAACGGGGCTGCAGTAGCATCCCGCGGCCACGCAGGGGCAGATATTGTGAGGGAATTACATGGTAGTGGACGGAGCGCCCATGCATTTCCAATGGGAGTGCAGTACCTCAAAAATCCGCTCCAAGCCACCGAACTTGAGGGCCCGACGTTCCCTCAACACTAGCCCAGTGCAATCGACATTTCGTTCTGTGTACATTGTTACACAGAATGACAATACAAGGGAATTATTATTATTATTATTATTATTATGTATTCAGCCACTAGTGGCGGGCACAATACCCCAAACACTGGCCCGGCGCTGGCTGAGTTTATGGCCTCTGAAAGGCCCATACATTCAGACGGGTCCATGTATTTTCAGTTTTCCGTAGCAGGTGTGATTGTTTGTTTAATTAGGTAGTTTGTGTTGGTGA
>NW_028283292.1:17500-25342 GCF_059441175.1 Urocampus carinirostris
GCGCATATCCCCAAACACCGGCCCGATAATACGCGCACAATTCCCCAAACACCGGCGCAGATTTCAGCCACTATTGGCGGGCACAAGTCCCCCAACACTAGCCCGGGATTCAGCCACTAGTGGCGGGCACAAGTCCCCAAACACCGGTCCGATAATACGCGCGCATATCCCCAAACACCGGCCCGATAATACGCGCGCATATCCCCAAACACCGGCCCGATAATACGCGCACAATTCCCCAAACACCGGCCCGGATTTCAGCCACTAGTGGCGGGCACAAGTCCCCAAACACTAGCCAAGTTCTCAGCCACTAGTGGCGGGCACAATTCCCCAAACACCGGTCCGATAATACGCGCGCATATCCCCAAACACCGGCCCGATAATACGCGCACAATTCCCCAAACACCGGCGCGGATTTCAGCCACTAGTGGCGGGCACAAGTCCCCAAACACTAGCCAAGTTCTCAGCCACTAGTGGCGGGCACGATTCCCCAAACACCGGTCCGATAATACGCGCGCATATCCCCAAACACCGGCCCGATAATACGCGCACAATTCCCCAAACACCGGCGCGGATTTCAGCCACTATTGGCGGGCACAAGTCCCCCAACACTAGCCCGGGATTCAGCCACTAGTGGCGGGCACGATTCCCCAAACACCGGTCCGATAATACGCGCGCATATCCCCAAACACCGGCCCGATAATACGCGCACAATTCCCCAAACACCGGCCCGGATTTCAGCCACTAGTGGCGGGCACAAGTCCCCAAACACTAGCCAAGTTCTCAGCCACTAGTGGCGGGCACAATTCCCCAAACACCGGTCCGATAATACGCGCGCATATCCCCAAACACCGGCCCGATAATACGCGCACAATTCCCCAAACACCGGCGCGGATTTCAGCCACTATTGGCGGGCACAAGTCCCCCAACACTAGCCCGGGATTCAGCCACTATTGGCGGGCACAAGTCCCCCAACACTAGCCCGGGATTCAGCCACTAGTGGCGGGCACGATTCCCCAAACACCGGTCCGATAATACGCGCGCATATCCCCAAACACCGGCCCGATAAAACGCGCACAATTCCCCAAACACCGGCCCGGATTTCAGCCACTAGTGGCGGGCACAAGTCCCCAAACACTAGCCAAGTTCTCAGCCACTAGTGGCGGGCACAATTCCCCAAACACCGGTCCGATAATACGCGCGCATATCCCCAAACACCGGCCCGATAATACGCGCACAATTCCCCAAACACCGGCGCGGATTTCAGCCACTAGTGGCGGGCACAAGTCCCCAAACACTAGCCAAGTTCTCAGCCACTAGTGGCGGGCACGATTCCCCAAACACCGGTCCGATAATACGCGCGCATATCCCCAAACACCGGCCCGATAATACGCGCACAATTCCCCAAACACCGGCGCGGATTTCAGCCACTATTGGCGGGCACAAGTCCCTCAACACTAGCCCGGATTTCAGCCACTATTGGAGGGCACAAGTCCCCCAACACTAGCCCAGTTCTCAGCCACTAGTGGCGGGCACAATTCCCCAAACACCGGTCCGATAATACGCGCGCATATCCCCAAACACCGGCCCGATAATACGCGCACAATTCCCCAAACACCGGCGCGGATTTCAGCCACTATTGGCGGGCACAAGTCCCCCAACACTAGCCCGGGATTCAGCCACTAGTGGCGGGCACGATTCCCCAAACACCGGTCCGATAATACGCGCGCATATCCCCAAACACCGGCCCGATAATACGCGCACAATTCCCCAAACACCGGCGCGGATTTCAGCCACTATTGGCGGGCACAAGTCCCCCAACACTAGCCCGGGATTCAGCCACTAGTGGCGGGCACGATTCCCCAAACACCGGTCCGATAATACGCGCGCATATCCCCAAACACCGGCCCGATAATACGCGCGCATATCCCCAAACACCGGCCCGATAATACGCGCACAATTCCCCAAACACCGGCGCGGATTTCAGCCACTATTGGCGGGCACAAGTCCCCCAACACTAGCCCGGGATTCAGCCACTAGTGGCGGGCACGATTCCCCAAACACCGGTCCGATAATACGCGCGCATATCCCCAAACACCGGCCCGATAATACGCGCACAATTCCCCAAACACCGGCGCGGATTTCAGCCACTATTGGCGGGCACAAGTCCCCCAACACTAGCCCGGGATTCAGCCACTAGTGGCGGGCACGATTCCCCAAACACCGGCCCGATAATACGCGCACAATTCCCCAAACACCGGCGCGGATTTCAGCCACTAGTGGCGGGCACAAGTCCCCCAACACTAGCCAAGTTCTCAGCCACTATTGGCGGGCACAAGTCCCCCAACACTAGCCCGGGATTCAGCCACTAGTGGCGGGCACGATTCCCCAAACACCGGTCCGATAATACGCGCGCATATCCCCAAACACCGGCCCGATAATACGCGCACAATTCCCCAAACACCGGCCCGGATTTCAGCCACTAGTGGCGGGCACAAGTCCCCAAACACTAGCCAAGTTCTCAGCCACTAGTGGCGGGCACAATTCCCCAAACACCGGTCCGATAATACGCGCGCATATCCCCAAACACCGGCCCGATAATACGCGCACAATTCCCCAAACACCGGCGCGGATTTCAGCCACTATTGGCGGGCACAAGTCCCCCAACACTAGCCCGGGATTCAGCCACTAGTGGCGGGCACGATTCCCCAAACACCGGTCCGATAATACGCGCGCATATCCCCAAACACCGGCCCGATAATACGCGCACAATTCCCCAAACACCGGCGCGGATTTCAGCCACTATTGGCGGGCACAAGTCCCCCAACACTAGCCCGGGATTCAGCCACTAGTGGCGGGCACGATTCCCCAAACACCGGTCCGATAATACGCGCGCATATCCCCAAACACCGGCCCGATAATACGCGCGCATATCCCCAAACACCGGCCCGATAATACGCGCACAATTCCCCAAACACCGGCCCGGATTTCAGCCACTAGTGGCGGGCACAAGTCCCCCAACACTAGCCCAGTTCTCAGCCACTAGTGGCGGGCACAATTCCCCAAACACCGGTCCGATAATACGCGCGCATATCCCCAAACACCGGCCCGATAATACGCGCACAATTCCCCAAACACCGGCGCGGATTTCAGCCACTATTGGCGGGCACAAGTCCCCCAACACTAGCCCGGGATTCAGCCACTAGTGGCGGGCACGATTCCCCAAACACCGGTCCGATAATACGCGCGCATATCCCCAAACACCGGCCCGATAATACGCGCACAATTCCCCAAACACCGGCGCGGATTTCAGCCACTAGTGGCGGGCACAAGTCCCCCAACACTAGCCCGGGATTCAGCCACTAGTGGCGGGCACAATTCCCCAAACACCGGTCCGATAATACGGCGCGCATATCCCCAAACACCGGCCCGATAATACGCGCACAATTCCCCAAACACCGGCGCGGATTTCAGCCACTATTGGCGGGCACAAGTCCCCCAACACTAGCCCGGGATTCAGCCACTAGTGGCGGGCACGATTCCCCAAACACCGGTCCGATAATACAGCGCGCATATCCCCAAACACCGGCCCGATAATACGCGCACAATTCCCCAAACACCGGCGCGGATTTCAGCCACTATTGGCGGGCACAAGTCCCCCAACACTAGCCCGGGATTCAGCCACTAGTGGCGGGGCACGATTCCCCAAACACCCGGTCCGATAATACGCGCGCATATCCCCAAACACCGGCCCGATAATACGCGCGCATATCCCAAACACCGGCCCGATAATACGCGCACAATTCCCCAAACACCGGCCCGGATTTCAGCCACTAGTGGCGGGCACAAGTCCCCCAACACTAGCCCAGTTCTCAGCCACTAGTGGCGGGCACAATTCCCCAAACACCGGTCCGATAATACGCGCGCATATCCCCAAACACCGGCCCGATAATACGCGCACAATTCCCCAAACACCGGCGCGGATTTCAGCCACTATTGGCGGGCACAAGTCCCCCAACACTAGCCCCGGGATTCAGCCACTAGTGGCGGGCACGATTCCCCAAACACCGGTCCGATAATACGCGCGCATATCCCCAAACACCGGCCCGATAATACGCGCACAATTCCCCAAACACCGGCGCGGATTTCAGCCACTATTGGCGGGCACAAGTCCCCCCAACACTAGCCCGGGATTCAGCCACTAGTGGCGGGCACGATTCCCCAAACACCGGCCCGATAATACGCGCACAATTCCCCAACACCGGCGCGGATTTCAGCCACTAGTGGCGGGCACAAGTCCCCCAACACTAGCCAAGTTCTCAGCCACTATTGGCGGGCACAAGTCCCCCAACACTAGCCCGGGATTCAGCCACTAGTGGCGGGCACGATTCCCCAAACACCGGTCCGATAATACGCGCGCATATCCCCAAACACCGGCCCGATAATACGCGCACAATTCCCCAAACACCGGCCCGGATTTCAGCCACTAGTGGCGGGCACAAGTCCCCAAACACTAGCCAAGTTCTCAGCCACTAGTGGCGGGCACAAATCCCCAAACACCGGTCCGATAATACGCGCGGCATATCCCCAAACACCGGCCCGATAATACGCGCACAATTCCCCAAACACCGGCGCGGATTTCAGCCACTATTGGCGGGCACAAGTCCCCCAACACTAGCCCGGGATTCAGCCACTAGTGGCGGGCACGATTCCCCAAACACCGGTCCGATAATACGCGCGCATATCCCCAAACACCGGCCCGATAATACGCGCACAATTCCCCAAACACCGGCGCGGATTTCAGCCACTAGTGGCGGGCACAAGTCCCCCAACACTAGCCCGGGATTCAGCCACTAGTGGCGGGCACAATTCCCCAAACACCGGTCCGATAATACGCGCGCATATCCCCAAACACCGGCCCGATAATACGCGCACAATTCCCCAAACACCGGCGCGGATTTCAGCCACTATTGGCGGGCACAAGTCCCCCAACACTAGCCCGGGATTCAGCCACTAGTGGCGGGCACGATTCCCCAAACACCGGTCCGATAATACCGCGCGCATATCCCCAAACACCGGCCCGATAATACGCGCACAATTCCCCAAACACCGGCGCGGATTTCAGCCACTATTGGCGGGCACAAGTCCCCCAACACTAGCCCAGGGATTCAGCCACTAGTGGCGGGCACGATTCCCCAAACACCGGTCCGATAATACGCGCGCATATCCCCAAACACCGGCCCGATAATACGCGCGCATATCCCCAAACACCGGCCCGATAATACGCGCACAATTCCCCAAACACCGGCCCGGATTTCAGCCACTAGTGGCGGGCACAAGTCCCCCAACACTAGCCCAGTTCTCAGCCACTAGTGGCGGGCACAATTCCCCAAACACCGGTCCGATAATACGCGCGCATATCCCCAAACACCGGCCCGATAATACGCGCACAATTCCCCAAACACCGGCGCGGATTTCAGCCACTATTGGCGGGCACAAGTCCCCCAACACTAGCCCGGGATTCAGCCACTAGTGGCGGGCACGATTCCCCAAACACCGGTCCGATAATACGCGCGCATATCCCCAAACACCGGCCCGATAATACGCGCACAATTCCCCAAACACCGGCGCGGATTTCAGCCACTATTGGCGGGCACAAGTCCCCCAACACTAGCCCGGGATTCAGCCACTAGTGGCGGGCACGATTCCCCAAACACCGGCCCGATAATACGCGCACAATTCCCCAAACACCGCGCGGATTTCAGCCACTAGTGGCGGGCACAAGTCCCCCAACACTAGCCAAGTTCTCAGCCACTATTGGCGGGCACAAGTCCCCCAACACTAGCCCGGGATTCAGCCACTAGTGGCGGGCACGATTCCCCAAACACCGGTCCGATAATACGCGCGCATATCCCAAACACCGGCCCGATAATACGCGCACAATTCCCCAAACACCGGCCCGGATTTCAGCCACTAGTGGCGGGCACAAGTCCCCAAACACTAGCCAAGTTCTCAGCCACTAGTGGCGGGCACAAATCCCCAAACACCGGTCCGATAATACGCGCGCATATCCCCAAACACCGGCCCGATAATACGCGCACAATTCCCCAAACACCGGCGCGGATTTCAGCCACTATTGGCGGGCACAAGTCCCCCAACACTAGCCCGGATTCAGCCACTAGTGGCGGGCACGATTCCCCAAACACCGGTCCGATAATACGCGCGCATATCCCCAAACACCGGCCCGATAATACGCGCACAATTCCCCAAACACCGGCCCGGATTTCAGCCACTAGTGGCGGGCACAAGTCCCCCAAACACTAGCCAAGTTCTCAACCTTCAGCTGAGTATATGGCCTCCGAAAGGCCCATACATTCAGACGGGTCCATGTATTTTCAGCGACAGCCGCAGTACCGCCAAAATCCATGCAGCGGCGCTGGATTTATGGCCTCCGAAAGGCCCATTCATTCAGACGGGTCCATGTATTTTCAGCGACAGCCGCAGTACCGCCAAAATCCATGCAGAGGCGCTGAGTTTATGGCCTCCGAAAGGCCCATTCATTCAGACGGGTCCATGTATTTTCAGCGACAGCAGCAGTACCGCCAAAATCCATGCAGCGGCGCTGTATTTATGGCCTCCGAAAGGCCCATTCATTACCAACGGGCTGCAGTAGCATCCCGCGGCCACGCAGGGGCAGATATTGTGAGGGAATTACATGGTAGTGGACGGAGCGCCCATGCATTTCCAATGGGAGTGCAGTACCTCAAAAATCCGCTCCAAGCCACCGAACTTGAGGGCCCGACGTTCCCTCAACACTAGCCCAGTGCAATCGACATTTCGTTCTGTGTACATTGTTACACAGAATGACAATACAAGGGGAATTATTATTATTATTATTATTATTATTATGTATTCAGCCACTAGTGGCGGGCACAATACCCCAAACACTGGCCCGGCGCTGGCTGAGTTTATGGCCTCCGAAAGGCCCATACATTCAGACGGTCCATGTATTTTCAGTTTTCCGTAGCAGGTGTGATTGTTTGTTTAATTAGGTAGTTTGTGTTGGTGACGGTGTTCCTAACTGTGGTGGCTTGTTTGTAGAATGTGGGGCCCTGCGTTTGTGTTATGTTGATTTCTGGTAATTACTTTTTACTAAGTAGTCTTTCAGGTTTTTGTTTCTTTTAAAGGCTGAGATGATTTTGTAATCTTGGATTATGCTTGTGTTCTGTAGTGTCTGATTTATATTTTGTCCATTCATTCAGACGGGTCCATGTATTTTCAGCGACAGCCGCAGTACCGCCAAAATCCATGCAGCGGCGCTGAGTTTATGGCCTCCGAAAGGCCCATTCATTCAGACGGGTCCATGTATTTTCAGCGACAGCCGCAGTACCGCCAAAATCCATGCAGCGGCGCTGGGTTTATGGAATCCGAAAGGCCCATTCATTCAGACGGGTCCATGTATTTTCAACGACAGCCGCAGTACCGCCAAAATCCATGCAGCGGCGCTGGATTTATGGCCTCCGAAAGGCCCATTCATTCAGACGGGTCCATGTATTTCAGCGACAGCCGCAGTACCGCCAAAATCCATGCAGAGGCGCTGAGTTTATGGCCTCCGAAAGGCCCATTCATTCAGACGGGTCCATGTATTTTCAGCGACAGCAGCAGTACCGCCAAAATCCATGCAGCGGCGCTGTATTTATGGCCTCCGAAAGGCCCATTCATTACCAACGGGGCTGCAGTAGCATCCCGCGGCCACGCAGGGGCAGATATTGTGAGGGAATTACATGGTAGTGGACGGAGCGCCCATGCATTTCCAATGGGAGTGCAGTACCTCAAAAATCC
>NW_028283293.1:0-25104 GCF_059441175.1 Urocampus carinirostris
GCATGCATGGTTCCAAAGTTATTGTCATTATTAAATGATTGCTTTTTCGGACGTTTCAGGCGCAGATAAGCTTAAAAATGGGCTTTCCAGCCTGCAAGTCACACTTTTATGAAAACTTGCATAACTCAAAAAGTTGAGCTTTTTTCAACAAATCTGCACTAAATCTAGAAAATTCAGAAGATTTCCAACCAGGAAAGCAAGAATTATGATTCTAGCATGCATGGTTCAAAAGTTATTGTCATTATTAAATGATTGCTTTTTCGGACGTTTCAGGCGCAGATAAGCTTAAAAATGGGCTTTCCAGCCTGCAAGTCACACTTTTATGAAAACTTGCATAACTCAAAAAGTTGAGCTTTTTTCACCAAATCTGCACTAAATATAGAAAATTCAGAAGATTTCCAACCCAGGAAAGCAAGATTTATGATTCTAGCATGCATGGTTCAAAAGTTATTGTCATTATTAAATGATTGCTTTTTCGGACGTTTTAGGCTCAGAGAAGTGCAAAAATGGGCTTTCCAGCCTGCAAGTCACACTTTTATGAAAACTTGCATAACTCAAAAACTTGAGCTTTTTTCACCAAATCTGCACTAATTATAGAAAATTCAGAAGATTTCCAACCTAGAAAAGCAAGAATTATGATTCTAGCATGCATGGTTCCAAAGTTATTGTCATTATTAAATGATTGCTTTTTCGGACGTTTCAGGCGCAGATAAGCTTAAAAATGGGGCTTTCCAGCCTGCAAGTCACACTTTTATGAAAACTTGCATAACTCAAAAAGTTGAGCTTTTTTCACCAAATCTGCACTAAATATAGAAAATTCAGAAGATTTCCAACCCAGGAAAGCAAGAATTATGATTCTAGCATGCATGGTTCAAAAGTTATTGTCATTATTAAATGATTGCTTTTTCGGGACGTTTCAGGCGCAGATAAGCTAAAAATGGGCTTTCCAGCCTGCAAGTCACACTTTTATGAAAACTTGCATAACTCAAAAAGTTGAGCTTTTTTCACCAAATCTGCACTAAATATAGAAAATTCAGAAGATTTCCAACCCAGGAAAGCAAGATTTATGATTCTAGCATGCATGGTTCAAAAGTTATTGTCATTATTAAATGATTGCTTTTTCGGACGTTTTAGGCTCAGAGAAGTGCAAAAATGGCTTTCCAGCCTGCAAGTCACACTTTTATGAAAACTTGCATAACTCAAAAACTTGAGCTTTTTTCACCAAATCTGCACTAAATATAGAAAATTCAGAGATTTCCAACCTAGAAAAGCAAGAATTATGATTCTAGCATGCATGGTTCCAAAGTTATTGTCATTATTAAATGATTGCTTTTTCGGACGTTTCAGGCGCAGATAAGCTTAAAAATGGGCTTTCCAGCCTGCAAGTCACACTTTTATGAAAACTTGCATAACTCAAAAAGTTGAGCTTTTTTCACCAAATCTGCACTAAATATAGAAAATTCAGAAGATTTCCAACCCAGGAAAGCAAGATTTATGATTCTAGCATGCATGGTTCAAAAGTTATTGTCATTATTAAATGATTGCTTTTTCGGACGTTTTAGGCTCAGAGAAGTGCAAAAATGGGCTTTCCAGCCTGCAAGTCACACTTTTATGAAAACTTGCATAACTCAAAAAGTTGAGCTTTTTTCACCAAATCTGCACTAAATATAGAAAATTCAGAAGATTTCCAACCCAGGAAAGCAAGATTTATGATTCTAGCATGCATGGTTCAAAAGTTATTGTCATTATTAAATGATTGCTTTTTCGGACGTTTTAGGCTCAGAGAAGTGCAAAAATGGGCTTTCCAGCCTGCAAGTCACACTTTTATGAAAACTTGCATAACTCAAAAACTTGAGCTTTTTTCACCAAATCTGCACTAAATATAGAAAATTCAGAAGATTTCCAACCTAGAAAAGCAAGAATTATGATTCTAGCATGCATGGTTCCAAAGTTATTGTCATTATTAAATGATTGCTTTTTCGGACGTTTCAGGCGCAGATAAGCTTAAAAATGGGCTTTCCAGCCTGCAAGTCACACTTTTATGAAAACTTGCATAACTCAAAAAGTTGAGCTTTTTTCACCAAATCTGCACTAAATATAGAAAATTCAGAAGATTTCCAACCCAGGAAAGCAAGATTTATGATTCTAGCATGCATGGTTCAAAAGTTATTGTCATTATTAAATGATTGCTTTTTCGGACGTTTTAGGCTCAGAGAAGTGCAAAAATGGGCTTTCCAGCCTGCAAGTCACACTTTTATGAAAACTTGCATAACTCAAAAACTTGAGCTTTTTTCACCAAATCTGCACTAAATATAGAAAATTCAGAAGATTTCCAACCTAGAAAAGCAAGAATTATGATTCTAGCATGCATGGTTCCAAAGTTATTGTCATTATTAAATGATTGCTTTTTCGGACGTTTCAGGCGCAGATAAGCTTAAAAATGGGTTTTCCAGCCTGCAAGTCACACTTTTATGAAAACTTGCATAACTCAAAAAGTTGAGCTTTTTTCACCAAATCTGCACTAAATATAGAAAATTCAGAAGATTTCCAACCCAGGAAAGCAAGAATTATGATTCTAGCATGCATGGTTCAAAAGTTATTGTCATTATTAAATGATTGCTTTTTCGGACGTTTCAGGCGCAGATAAGCTTAAAAATTGGCTTTCCAGCCTGCAAGTCACACTTTTATGAAAACTTGCATAACTCAAAAAGTTGAGCTTTTTTTTACCAAATCTGCACTAAATATAGAAAATTCAGAAGATTTCCAACCCAGGAAAGCAAGATTTATGATTCTAGCATGCATGGTTCAAAAGTTATTGTCATTATTAAATGATTGCTTTTTCGGACGTTTTAGGCTCAGAGAAGTGCAAAAATGGGCTTTCCAGCCTGCAAGTCACACTTTTATGAAAACTTGCATAACTCAAAAACTTGAGCTTTTTTCACCAAATCTGCACTAAATATAGAAAATTCAGAAGATTTCCAACCTAGAAAAGCAAGAATTATGATTCTAGCATGCATGGTTCCAAAGTTATTGTCATTATTAAATGATTGCTTTTTCGGACGTTTCAGGCGCAGATAAGCTTAAAAATGGGCTTTCCAGCCTGCAAGTCACACTTTTATGAAAACTTGCATAACTCAAAAAGTTGAGCTTTTTTCACCAAATCTGCACTAAATATAGAAAATTCAGAAGATTTCCAACCCAGGAAAGCAAGAATTATGATTCTAGCATGCATGGTTCAAAAGTTATTGTCATTATTAAATGATTGCTTTTTCGGACGTTTCAGGCGCAGATAAGCTTAAAAATGGGCTTTCCAGCCTGCAAGTCACACTTTTATGAAAACTTGCATAACTCAAAAAGTTGAGCTTTTTTCACCAAATCTGCACTAAATATAGAAAATTCAGAAGATTTCCAACCCAGGAAAGCAAGATTTATGATTCTAGCATGCATGGTTCAAAAGTTATTGTCATTATTAAATGATTGCTTTTTCGGACGTTTTAGGCTCAGAGAAGTGCAAAAATGGGCTTTCCAGCCTGCAAGTCACACTTTTATGAAAACTTGCATAACTCAAAAACTTGAGCTTTTTTCACCAAATCTGCACTAAATATAGAAAATTCAGAAGATTTCCAACCTAGAAAAGCAAGAATTATGATTCTAGCATGCATGGTTCCAAAGTTATTGTCATTATTAAATGATTGCTTTTTCGGACGTTTCAGGCGCAGATAAGCTTAAAAATGGGCTTTCCAGCCTGCAAGTCACACTTTTATGAAAACTTGCATAACTCAAAAAGTTGAGCTTTTTTCAACAAATCTGCACTAAATATAGAAAATTCAGAAGATTTCCAACCCAGGAAAGCAAGAATTATGATTCTAGCATGCATGGTTCAAAAGTTATTGTCATTATTAAATGATTGCTTTTTCGGACGTTTCAGGCGCAGATAAGCTTAAAAATGGGCTTTCCAGCCTGCAAGTCACACTTTTATGAAAACTTGCATAACTCAAAAAGTTGAGCTTTTTTCACCAAATCTGCACTAAATATAGAAAATTCAGAAGATTTCCAACCCAGGAAAGCAAGATTTATGATTCTAGCATGCATGGTTCAAAAGTTATTGTCATTATTAAATGATTGCTTTTTCGGACGTTTTAGGCTCAGAGAAGTGCAAAAATGGGCTTTCCAGCCTGCAAGTCACACTTTTATGAAAACTTGCATAACTCAAAAACTTGAGCTTTTTTCACCAAATCTGCACTAAATATAGAAAATTCAGAAGATTTCCAACCTAGAAAAGCAAGAATTATGATTCTAGCATGCATGGTTCCAAAGTTATTGTCATTATTAAATGATTGCTTTTTCGGACGTTTCAGGCGCAGATAAGCTTAAAAATGGCTTTCCAGCCTGCAAGTCACACTTTTATGAAAACTTGCATAACTCAAAAAGTTGAGCTTTTTTCACCAAATCTGCACTAAATATATAAAATTCAGAAGATTTCCAACCCAGGAAAGCAAGAATTATGATTCTAGCATGCATGGTTCAAAAGTTATTGTCATTATTAAATGATTGCTTTTTCGGACGTTTCAGGCGCAGATAAGCTTAAAAATGGGCTTTCCAGCCTGCAAGTCACACTTTTATGAAAACTTGCATAACTCAAAAAGTTGAGCTTTTTTCACCAAATCTGCACTAAATATAGAAAATTCAGAAGATTTCCAACCCAGGAAAGCAAGATTTATGATTCTAGCATGCATGGTTCAAAAGTTATTGTCATTATTAAATGATTGCTTTTTCGGACGTTTTAGGCTCAGAGAAGTGCAAAAATGGGCTTTCCAGCCTGCAAGTCACACTTTTATGAAAACTTGCATAACTCAAAAACTTGAGCTTTTTTCACCAAATCTGCACTAAATATAGAAAATTCAGAGATTTCCAACCTAGAAAAGCAAGAATTATGATTCTAGCATGCATGGTTCCAAAGTTATTGTCATTATTAAATGATTGCTTTTTCGGACGTTTCAGGCGCAGATAAGCTTAAAAATGGGCTTTCCAGCCTGCAAGTCACACTTTTATGAAAACTTGCATAACTCAAAAAGTTGAGCTTTTTTCACCAAATCTGCACTAAATATAGAAAATTCAGAAGATTTCCAACCCAGGAAAGCAAGATTTATGATTCTAGCATGCATGGTTCAAAAGTTATTGTCATTATTAAATGATTGCTTTTTTCGGACGTTTTAGGCTCAGAGAAGTGCAAAAATGGGCTTTCCAGCCTGCAAGTCACACTTTTATGAAAACTTGCATAACTCAAAAAGTTGAGCTTTTTTCACCAAATCTGCACTAAATATAGAAAATTCAGAAGATTTCCAACCCAGGAAAGCAAGATTTATGATTCTAGCATGCATGGTTCAAAAGTTATTGTCATTATTAAATGATTGCTTTTTCGGACGTTTTAGGCTCAGAGAAGTGCAAAAATGGGCTTTCCAGCCTGCAAGTCACACTTTTATGAAAACTTGCATAACTCAAAAACTTGAGCTTTTTTCACCAAATCTGCACTAAATATAGAAAATTCAGAAGATTTCCAACCTAGAAAAGCAAGAATTATGATTCTAGCATGCATGGTTCCAAAGTTATTGTCATTATTAAATGATTGCTTTTTCGGACGTTTCAGGCGCAGATAAGCTTAAAAATGGGCTTTCCAGCCTGCAAGTCACACTTTTATGAAAACTTGCATAACTCAAAAAGTTGAGCTTTTTTCACCAAATCTGCACTAAATATAGAAAATTCAGAAGATTTCCAACCCAGGAAAGCAAGATTTATGATTCTAGCATGCATGGTTCAAAAGTTATTGTCATTATTAAATGATTGCTTTTTCGGACGTTTTAGGCTCAGAGAAGTGCAAAAATGGGCTTTCCAGCCTGCAAGTCACACTTTTATGAAAACTTGCATAACTCAAAAACTTGAGCTTTTTTCACCAAATCTGCACTAAATATAGAAAATTCAGAAGATTTCCAACCTAGAAAAGCAAGAATTCTGATTCTAGCATGCATGGTTCCAAAGTTATTGTCATTATTAAATGATTGCTTTTTCGGACGTTTCAGGCGCAGATAAGCTTAAAAATGGGCTTTCCAGCCTGCAAGTCACACTTTTATGAAAACTTGCATAACTCAAAAAGTTGAGCTTTTTTCACCAAATCTGCACTAAATATAGAAAATTCAGAAGATTTCCAACCCAGGAAAGCAAGAATTATGATTCTAGCATGCATGGTTCAAAAGTTATTGTCATTATTAAATGATTGCTTTTTCGGACGTTTCAGGCGCAGATAAGCTTAAAAATGGGCTTTCCAGCCTGCAAGTCACACTTTTATGAAAACTTGCATAACTCAAAAAGTTGAGCTTTTTTCACCAAATCTGCACTAAATATAGAAAATTCAGAAGATTTCCAACCCAGGAAAGCAAGATTTATGATTCTAGCATGCATGGTTCAAAAGTTATTGTCATTATTAAATGATTGCTTTTTCGGACGTTTTAGGCTCAGAGAAGTGCAAAAATGGGCTTTCCAGCCTGCAAGTCACACTTTTATGAAAACTTGCATAACTCAAAAACTTGAGCTTTTTTCACCAAATCTGCACTAAATATAGAAAATTCAGAAGATTTCCAACCTAGAAAAGCAAGAATTCTGATTCTAGCATGCATGGTTCCAAAGTTATTGTCATTATTAAATGATTGCTTTTTTGGACGTTTCAGGCGCAGATAAGCTTAAAAATGGGCTTTCCAGCCTGCAAGTCACACTTTTATGAAAACTTGCATAACTCAAAAAGTTGAGCTTTTTTCACCAAATCTGCACTAAATATAGAAAATTCAGAAGATTTCCAACCCAGGAAAGCAAGAATTATGATTCTAGCATGCATGGTTCAAAAGTTATTGTCATTATTAAATGATTGCTTTTTCGGACGTTTCAGGCGCAGATAAGCTTAAAATGGGCTTTCCAGCCTGCAAGTCACACTTTTATGAAAACTTGCATAACTCAAAAAGTTGAGCTTTTTTCACCAAATCTGCACTAAATATAGAAAATTCAGAAGATTTCCAACCCAGGAAAGCAAGATTTATGATTCTAGCATGCATGGTTCAAAAGTTATTGTCATTATTAAATGATTGCTTTTTCGGACGTTTTAGGCTCAGAGAAGTGCAAAAATGGGCTTTCCAGCCTGCAAGTCACACTTTTATGAAAACTTGCATAACTCAAAAACTTGAGCTTTTTTCACCAAATCTGCACTAAATATAGAAAATTCAGAAGATTTCCAACCTAGAAAAGCAAGAATTATGATTCTAGCATGCATGGTTCCAAAGTTATTGTCATTATTAAATGATTGCTTTTTCGGACGTTTCAGGCGCAGATAAGCTTAAAAATGGGCTTTCCAGCCTGCAAGTCACACTTTTATGAAAACTTGCATAACTCAAAAAGTTGAGCTTTTTTCACCAAATCTGCACTAAATATAGAAAATTCAGAAGATTTCCAACCCAGGAAAGCAAGAATTATGATTCTAGCATGCATGGTTCAAAAGTTATTGTCATTATTAAATGATTGCTTTTTCGGACGTTTCAGGCGCAGATAAGCTTAAAAATGGGCTTTCCAGCCTGCAAGTCACACTTTTATGAAAACTTGCATAACTCAAAAAGTTGAGCTTTTTTCACCAAATCTGCACTAAATATAGAAAATTCAGAAGATTTCCAACCCAGGAAAGCAAGATTTATGATTCTAGCATGCATGGTTCAAAAGTTATTGTCATTATTAAATGATTGCTTTTTCGGACGTTTTAGGCTCAGAGAAGTGCAAAAATGGGCTTTCCAGCCTGCAAGTCACACTTTTATGAAAACTTGCATAACTCAAAAACTTGAGCTTTTTTCACCAAATCTGCACTAAATATAGAAAATTCAGAAGATTTCCAACCTAGAAAAGCAAGAATTATGATTCTAGCATGCATGGTTCCAAAGTTATTGTCATTATTAAATGATTGCTTTTTCGGACGTTTCAGGTGCAGATAAGCTTAAAAATGGGCTTTCCAGCCTGCAAGTCACACTTTTATGAAAACTTGCATAACTCAAAAAGTTGAGCTTTTTTCACCAAATCTGCAATAAATATAGAAAATTCAGAAGATTTCCAACCCAGGAAAGCAAGATTTATGATTCTAGCATGCATGGTTCAAAAGTTATTGTCATTATTAAATGATTGCTTTTTCGGACGTTTTAGGCTCAGAGAAGTGCAAAAATGGGCTTTCCAGCCTGCAAGTCACACTTTTATGAAAACTTGCATAACTCAAAAACTTGAGCTTTTTTCACCAAATCTGCACTAAATATAGAAAATTCAGAAGATTTCCAACCTAGAAAAGCAAGAATTATGATTCTAGCATGCATGGTTCCAAAGTTATTGTCATTATTAAATGATTGCTTTTTCGGACGTTTCAGGCGCAGATAAGCTTAAAAATGGGCTTTCCAGCCTGCAAGTCACACTTTTATGAAAACTTGCATAACTCAAAAAGTTGAGCTTTTTTCACCAAATCTGCACTAAATATAGAAAATTCAGAAGATATCCAACCCAGGAAAGCAAGATTTATGATTCTAGCATGCATGGTTCAAAAGTTATTGTCATTATTAAATGATTGCTTTTTCGGACGTTTTAGGCTCAGAGAAGTGCAAAAATGGGCTTTCCAGCCTGCAAGTCACACTTTTATGAAAACTTGCATAACTCAAAAACTTGAGCTTTTTTCACCAAATCTGCACTAAATATAGAAAATTCAGAAGATTTCCAACCTAGAAAAGCAAGAATTATGATTCTAGCATGCATGGTTCCAAAGTTATTGTCATTATTAAATGATTGCTTTTTCGGAGGTTTCAGGCGCAGATAAGCTTAAAAATGGGCTTTCCAGCCTGCAAGTCACACTTTTATGAAAACTTGCATAACTTAAAAAGTTGAGCTTTTTTTCACCAAATCTGCACTAAATATAGAAAATTCAGAAGATTTCCAACCCAGGAAAGCAAGAATTATGATTCTAGCATGCATGGTTCAAAAGTTATTGTCATTATTAAATGATTGCTTTTTCGGACGTTTCAGGCGCAGATAAGCTTAAAAATGGGCTTTCCAGCCTGCAAGTCACACTTTTATGAAAACTTGCATAACTCAAAAAGTTGAGCTTTTTTCACCAAATCTGCACTAAATATAGAAAATTCAGAAGATTTCCAACCCAGGAAAGCAAGATTTATGATTCTAGCATGCATGGTTCAAAAGTTATTGTCATTATTAAATGATTGCTTTTTCGGACGTTTTAGGCTCAGAGAAGTGCAAAAATGGGCTTTCCAGCCTGCAAGTCACACTTTTATGAAAACTTGCATAATTCAAAAACTTGAGCTTTTTTCACCAAATCTGCACTAAATATAGAAAATTCAGAAGATTTCCAACCTAGAAAAGCAAGAATTATGATTCTAGCATGCATGGTTCCAAAGTTATTGTCATTATTAAATGATTGCTTTTTCGGACGTTTCAGGCGCAGATAAGCTTAAAAATGGGCTTTCCAGCCTGCAAGTCACACTTTTATGAAAACTTGAATAACTCAAGAAGTTGAGCTTTTTTCACCAAATCTGCACTAAATATAGAAAATTCAGAAGATTTCCAACCCAGGAAAGCAAGATTTATGATTCTAGCATGCATGGTTCAAAAGTTATTGTCATTATTAAATGATTGCTTTTTCGGACGTTTTAGGCTCAGAGAAGTGCAAAAATGGGCTTTCCAGCCTGCAAGTCACACTTTTATGAAAACTTGCATAACTCAAAAAGTTGAGCTTTTTTCACCAAATCTGCACTAAATATAGAAAATTCAGAAGATTTCCAACCTAGAAAAGCAAGAATTATGATTCTAGCATGCATGGTTCCAAAGTTATTGTCATTATTAAATGATTGCTTTTTCGGACGTTTCAGGCGCAGATAAGCTTAAAAATGGGCTTTCCAGCCTGCAAGTCACACTTTTATGAAAACTTGCATAACTCAAAAAGTTGAGCTTTTTTCACCAAATCTGCACTAAATATAGAAAATTCAGAAGATTTCCAACCCAGGAAAGCAAGAATTATGATTCTAGCATGCATGGTTCAAAAGTTATTGTCATTATTAAATGATTGCTTTTTCGGACGTTTCAGGCGCAGATAAGCTTAAAAATGGGCTTTCCAGCCTGCAAGTCACACTTTTATGAAAACTTGCATAACTCAAAAAGTTGAGCTTTTTTCACCAAATCTGCACTAAATATAGAAAATTCAGAAGATTTCCAACCCAGGAAAGCAAGATTTATGATTCTAGCATGCATGGTTCAAAAGTTATTGTCATTATTAAATGATTGCTTTTTCGGACGTTTTAGGCTCAGAGAAGTGCAAAAATGGGCTTTCCAGCCTGCAAGTCACACTTTTATGAAAACTTGCATAACTCAAAAACTTGAGCTTTTTTCACCAAATCTGCACTAAATATAGAAAATTCAGAAGATTTCCAACCTAGAAAAGCAAGAATTATGATTCTAGCATGCATGGTTCCAAAGTTATTGTCATTATTAAATGATTGCTTTTTCGGACGTTTCAGGCGCAGATAAGCTTAAAAATGGGCTTTCCAGCCTGCAAGTCACACTTTTATGAAAACTTGCATAACTCAAAAAGTTGAGCTTTTTTCACCAAATCTGCACTAAATATAGAAAATTCAGAAGATATCCAACCCAGGAAAGCAAGATTTATGATTCTAGCATGCATGGTTCAAAAGTTATTGTCATTATTAAATGATTGCTTTTTCGGACGTTTTAGGCTCAGAGAAGTGCAAAAATGGGCTTTCCAGCCTGCAAGTCACACTTTTATGAAAACTTGCATAACTCAAAAACTTGAGCTTTTTTCACCAAATCTGCACTAAATATAGAAAATTCAGAAGATTTCCAACCTAGAAAAGCAAGAATTATGATTCTAGCATGCATGGTTCCAAAGTTATTGTCATTATTAAATGATTGCTTTTTCGGAGGTTTCAGGCGCAGATAAGCTTAAAAATGGGCTTTCCAGCCTGCAAGTCACACTTTTATGAAAACTTGCATAACTTAAAAAGTTGAGCTTTTTTTCACCAAATCTGCACTAAATATAGAAAATTCAGAAGATTTCCAACCCAGGAAAGCAAGAATTATGATTCTAGCATGCATGGTTCAAAAGTTATTGTCATTATTAAATGATTGCTTTTTCGGACGTTTCAGGCGCAGATAAGCTTAAAAATGGGCTTTCCAGCCTGCAAGTCACACTTTTATGAAAACTTGCATAACTCAAAAAGTTGAGCTTTTTTCACCAAATCTGCACTAAATATAGAAAATTCAGAAGATTTCCAACCCAGGAAAGCAAGATTTATGATTCTAGCATGCATGGTTCAAAAGTTATTGTCATTATTAAATGATTGCTTTTTCGGACGTTTTAGGCTCAGAGAAGTGCAAAAATGGGCTTTCCAGCCTGCAAGTCACACTTTTATGAAAACTTGCATAATTCAAAAACTTGAGCTTTTTTCACCAAATCTGCACTAAATATAGAAAATTCAGAAGATTTCCAACCTAGAAAAGCAAGAATTATGATTCTAGCATGCATGGTTCCAAAGTTATTGTCATTATTAAATGATTGCTTTTTCGGACGTTTCAGGCGCAGATAAGCTTAAAAATGGGCTTTCCAGCCTGCAAGTCACACTTTTATGAAAACTTGAATAACTCAAAAAGTTGAGCTTTTTTCACCAAATCTGCATTAAATATAGAAAATTCAGAAGATTTCCAACCCAGGAAAGCAAGATTTATGATTCTAGCATGCATGGTTCAAAAGTTATTGTCATTATTAAATGATTGCTTTTTCGGACGTTTTAGGCTCAGAGAAGTGCAAAAATGGGCTTTCCAGCCTGCAAGTCACACTTTTATGAAAACTTGCATAACTCAAAAACTTGAGCTTTTTTCACCAAATCTGCACTAAATATAGAAAATTCAGAAGATTTCCAACCTAGAAAAGCAAGAATTATGATTCTAGCATGCATGGTTCCAAAGTTATTGTCATTATTAAATGATTGCTTTTTCGGACGTTTCAGGCGCAGATAAGCTTAAAAATGGGCTTTCCAGCCTGCAAGTCACACTTTTATGAAAACTTGCATAACTTAAAAAGTTGAGCTTTTTTCACCAAATCTGCACTAAATATAGAAAATTCAGAAGATTTCCAACCCAGGAAAGCAAGAATTATGATTCTAGCATGCATGGTTCAAAAGTTATTGTCATTATTAAATGATTGCTTTTTCGGACGTTTCAGGCGCAGATAAGCTTAAAAATGGGCTTTCCAGCCTGCAAGTCACACTTTTATGAAAACTTGCATAACTCAAAAAGTTGAGCTTTTTTCACCAAATCTGCACTAAATATAGAAAATTCAGAAGATTTCCAACCCAGGAAAGCAAGATTTATGATTCTAGCATGCATGGTTCAAAAGTTATTGTCATTATTAAATGATTGCTTTTTCGGACGTTTTAGGCTCAGAGAAGTGCAAAAATGGGCTTTCCAGCCTGCAAGTCACACTTTTATGAAAACTTGCATAATTTAAAAACTTGAGCTTTTTTCACCAAATCTGCACTAAATATAGAAAATTCAGAAGATTTCCAACCTAGAAAAGCAAGAATTATGATTCTAGCATGCATGGTTCCAAAGTTATTGTCATTATTAAATGATTGCTTTTTCGGACGTTTCAGGCGCAGATAAGCTTAAAAATGGGCTTTCCAGCCTGCAAGTCACACTTTTATGAAAACTTGCATAACTCAAAAAGTTGAGCTTTTTTCACCAAATCTGCACTAAATATAGAAAATTCAGAAGATTTCCAACCCAGGAAAGCAAGATTTATGATTCTAGCATGCATGGTTCAAAAGTTATTGACATTATTAAATGATTGCTTTTTCGGACGTTTTAGGCTCAGAGAAGTGCAAAAATGGGCTTTCCAGCCTGCAAGTCACACTTTTATGAAAACTTGCATAACTCAAAAACTTGAGCTTTTTTCACCAAATCTGCACTAAATATAGAAAATTCAGAAGATTTCCAACCTAGAAAAGCAAGAATTATGATTCTAGCATGCATGGTTCCAAAGTTATTGTCATTATTAAATGATTGCTTTTTCGGACGTTTCAGGCGCAGATAAGCTTAAAAATGGGCTTTCCAGCCTGCAAGTCACACTTTTATGAAAACTTGCATAACTCAAAAAGTTGAGCTTTTTTCACCAAATCTGCACTAAATATAGAAAATTCAGAAGATTTCCAACCCAGGAAAGCAAGAATTATGATTCTAGCATGCATGGTTCAAAAGTTATTGTCATTATTAAATGATTGCTTTTTCGGACGTTTCAGGCGCAGATAAGCTTAAAAATGGGCTTTCCAGCCTGCAAGTCACACTTTTATGAAAACTTGCATAACTCAAAAAGTTGAGTTTTTTTCACCAAATCTGCACTAAATATAGAAAATTCAGAAGATTTCCAACCCAGGAAAGCAAGATTTATGATTCTAGCATGCATGGTTCAAAAGTTATTGTCATTATTAAATGATTGCTTTTTCGGACGTTTTAGGCTCAGAGAAGTGCAAAAATGGGCTTTCCAGCCTGCAAGTCACACTTTTATGAAAACTTGCATAACTCAAAAACTTGAGCTTTTTTCACCAAATCTGCACTAAATATAGAAAATTCAGAAGATTTCCAACCTAGAAAAGCAAGAATTATGATTCTAGCATGCATGGTTCCAAAGTTATTGTCATTATTAAATGATTGCTTTTTCGGACGTTTCAGGCGCAGATAAGCTTAAAAATGGGCTTTCCAGCCTGCAAGTCACACTTTTATGAAAACTTGCATAACTCAAAAAGTTGAGCTTTTTTCACCAAATCTGCACTAAATATAGAAAATTCAGAAGATTTCCAACCCAGGAAAGCAAGATTTACGATTCTAGCATGCATGGTTCAAAAGTTATTGTCATTATTAAATGATTGCTTTTTCGGACGTTTTAGGCTCAGAGAAGTGCAAAAATGGGCTTTCCAGCCTGCAAGTCACACTTTTATGAAAACTTGCATAACTCAAAAAGTTGAGCTTTTTTCACCAAATCTGCACTAAATATAGAAAATTCAGAAGATTTCCAACCCAGGAAAGCAAGAATTATGATTCTAGCATGCATGGTTGAAAAGTTATTGTCATTATTAAATGATTGCTTTTTCGGACGTTTCAGGCGCAGATAAGCTTAAAAATGGGCTTTCCAGCCTGCAAGTCACACTTTTATGAAAACTTGCATAACTCAAAAAGTTGAGTTTTTTTCACAAAATCTGCACTAAATATAGAAAATTCAGAAGATTTCCAACCCAGGAAAGCAAGAATTATGATTCTAGCATGCATGGTTCAAAAGTTATTGTCATTATTAAATGATTGCTTTTTCGGACGTTTCAGGCGCAGATAAGCTTAAAAATGGGCTTTCCAGCCTGCAAGTCACACTTTTATGAAAACTTGCATAACTCAAAAAGTTGAGCTTTTTTCACCAAATCTGCACTAAATATAGAAAATTCAGAAGATTTCCAACCCAGGAAAGCAAGATTTATGATTCTAGCATGCATGGTTCAAAAGTTATTGTCATTATTAAATGATTGCTTTTTCGGACGTTTTAGGCTCAGAGAAGTGCAAAAATGGGCTTTCCAGCCTGCAAGTCACACTTTTATGAAAACTTGCATAACTCAAAAACTTGAGCTTTTTTCACCAAATCTGCACTAAATATAGAAAATTCAGAAGATTTCCAACCTAGAAAAGCAAGAATTATGATTCTAGCATGCATGGTTCCAAAGTTATTGTCATTATTAAATGATTGCTTTTTCGGACGTTTCAGGCGCAGATAAGCTTAAAAATGGGCTTTCCAGCCTGCAAGTCACACTTTTATGAAAACTTGCATAACTCAAAAAGTTGAGCTTTTTTCACCAAATCTGCACTAAATATAGAAAATTCAGAAGATTTCCAACCCAGGAAAGCAAGAATTATGATTCTAGCATGCATGGTTCAAAAGTTATTGTCATTATTAAATGATTGCTTTTTCGGACGTTTCAGGCGCAGATAAGCTTAAAAATGGGCTTTCCAGCCTGCAAGTCACACTTTTATGAAAACTTGCATAACTCAAAAAGTTGAGCTTTTTTCACCAAATCTGCACTAAATATAGAAAATTCAGAAGATTTCCAACCCAGGAAAGCAAGATTTATGATTCTAGCATGCATGGTTCAAAAGTTATTGTCATTATTAAATGATTGCTTTTTCGGACGTTTTAGGCTCAGAGAAGTGCAAAAATGGGCTTTCCAGCCTGCAAGTCACACTTTTATGAAAACTTGCATAACTCAAAAACTTGAGCTTTTTTCACCAAATCTGCACTAAATATAGAAAATTCAGAAGATTTCCAACCTAGAAAAGCAAGAATTATGATTCTAGCATGCATGGTTCCAAAGTTATTGTCATTATTAAATGATTGCTTTTTCGGACGTTTCAGGCGCAGATAAGCTTAAAAATGGGCTTTCCAGCCTGCAAGTCACACTTTTATGAAAACTTGCATAACTCAAAAAGTTGAGTTTTTTTCACCAAATCTGCACTAAATATAGAAAATTCAAAAGATTTCCAACCCAGGAAAGCAAGAATTATGATTCTAGCATGCATGGTTCAAAAGTTATTGTCATTATTAAATGATTGCTTTTTCGGACGTTTCAGGCGCAGATAAGCTTAAAAATGGGCTTTCCAGCCTGCAAGTCACACTTTTATGAAAACTTGCATAACTCAAAAACTTGAGCTTTTTTCACCAAATCTGCACTAAATATAGAAAATTCAGAAGATTTCCAACCTAGAAAAGCAAGAATTATGATTCTAGCATGCATGGTTCCAAAGTTATTGTCATTATTAAATGATTGCTTTTTCGGACGTTTCAGGCGCAGATAAGCTTAAAAATGGGCTTTCCAGCCTGCAAGTCACACTTTTATGAAAACTTGCATAACTCAAAAAGTTGAGCTTTTTTCACCAAATCTGCACTAAATATAGAAAATTCAGAAGATTTCCAACCCAGGAAAGCAAGATTTACGATTCTAGCATGCATGGTTCAAAAGTTATTGTCATTATTAAATGATTGCTTTTTCGGACGTTTTAGGCTCAGAGAAGTGCAAAAATGGGTTTTCCAGCCTGCAAGTCACACTTTTATGAAAACTTGCATAACTCAAAAAGTTGAGCTTTTTTCACCAAATCTGCACTAAATATAGAAAATTCAGAAGATTTCCAACCCAGGAAAGCAAGAATTATGATTCTAGCATGCATGGTTGAAAAGTTATTGTCATTATTAAATGATTGCTTTTTCGGACGTTTCAGGCGCAGATAAGCTTAAAAATGGGCTTTCCAGCCTGCAAGTCACACTTTTATGAAAACTTGCATAACTCAAAAAGTTGAGTTTTTTTTCACAAAATCTGCACTAAATATAGAAAATTCAGAAGATTTCCAACCCAGGAAAGCAAGAATTATGATTCTAGCATGCATGGTTCAAAAGTTATTGTCATTATTAAATGATTGCTTTTTCGGACGTTTCAGGCGCAGATAAGCTTAAAAATGGGCTTTCCAGCCTGCAAGTCACACTTTTATGAAAACTTGCATAACTCAAAAAGTTGAGCTTTTTTCACCAAATCTGCACTAAATATAGAAAATTCAGAAGATTTCCAACCCAGGAAAGCAAGATTTATGATTCTAGCATGCATGGTTCAAAAGTTATTGTCAATATTAAATGATTGCTTTTTCGGACGTTTTAGGCTCAGAGAAGTGCAAAAATGGGCTTTCCAGCCTGCAAGTCACACTTTTATGAAAACTTGCATAACTCAAAAACTTGAGCTTTTTTCACCAAATCTGCACTAAATATAGAAAATTCAGAAGATTTCCAACCTAGAAAAGCAAGAATTATGATTCTAGCATGCATGGTTCCAAAGTTATTGTCATTATTAAATGATTGCTTTTTCGGACGTTTCAGGCGCAGATAAGCTTAAAAATGGGCTTTCCAGCCTGCAAGTCACACTTTTATGAAAACTTGCATAACTCAAAAAGTTGAGCTTTTTTCACCAAATCTGCACTAAATATAGAAAATTCAGAAGATTTCCAACCTAGAAAAGCAAGAATTATGATTCTAGATGCATGGTTCAAAAGTTATTGTCATTATTAAATGATTGTTTTTTCGGACGTTTTAGGCTCAGAGAAGTGCAAAAATGGGCTTTCCAGCCTGCAAGTCACACTTTTATGAAAACTTGCATAACTCAAAAACTTGAGCTTTTTTCACCAAATCTGCACTAAATATAGAAAATTCAGAAGATTTCCAACCTAGAAAAGCAAGAATTATGATTCTAGCATGCATGGTTCCAAAGTTATTGTCATTATTAAATGGTTGCTTTTTCGGACGTTTCAGGCGCAGATAAGCTTAAAAATGGGCTTTCCAGCCTGCAAGTCACACTTTTATGAAAACTTGCATAACTCAAAAAGTTGAGCTTTTTTCACCAAATCTGCACTAAATATAGAAAATTCAGAAGATTTCCAACCCAGGAAAGCAAGAATTATGATTCTAGCATGCATGGTTCAAAAGTTATTGTCATTATTAAATGATTGCTTTTTCGGACGTTTTAGGCTCAGAGAAGTGCAAAAATGGGCTTTCCAGCCTGCAAGTCACACTTTTATGGAAACTTGCATAACTCAAAAACTTGAGCTTTTTTCACCAAATCTGCACTAAATATAGAAAATTCAGAAGATTTCCAACCTAGAAAAGCAAGAATTATGATTCTAGCATGCATGGTTCCAAAGTTATTGTCATTATTAAATGATTGCTTTTTCGGACGTTTCAGGCGCAGATAAGCTTAAAAATGGGCTTTCCAGCCTGCAAGTCACACTTTTATGAAAACTTGCATAACTCAAAAAGTTGAGCTTTTTTCACCAAATCTGCACTAAATATAGAAAATTCAGAAGATTTCCAACCCAGGAAAGCAAGAATTATGATTCTAGCATGCATGGTTCAAAAGTTATTGTCATTATTAAATGATTGCTTTTTCGGACGTTTCAGGCGCAGATAAGCTTAAAAATGGGCTTTCCAGCCTGCAAGTCACACTTTTATGAAAACCTGCATAACTCAAAAAGTTGAGCTTTTTTCACCAAATCTGCACTAAATATAGAAAATTCAGAAGATTTCCAACCCAGGAAAGCAAGATTTATGATTCTAGCATGCATGGTTCAAAAGTTATTGTCATTATTAAATGATTGTTTTTTCGGACGTTTTAGGCTCAGAGAAGTGCAAAAATGGGCTTTCCAGCCTGCAAGTCACACTTTTATGAAAACTTGCATAACTCAAAAACTTGAGCTTTTTTCACCAAATCTGCACTAAATATAGAAAATTCAGAAGATTTCCAACCTAGAAAAGCAAGAATTATGATTCTAGCATGCATGGTTCCAAAGTTATTGTCATTATTAAATGGTTGCTTTTTCGGACGTTTCAGGCGCAGATAAGCTTAAAAATGGGCTTTCCAGCCTGCAAGTCACACTTTTATGAAAACTTGCATAACTCAAAAAGTTGAGCTTTTTTCACCAAATCTGCACTAAATATAGAAAATTCAGAAGATTTCCAACCCAGGAAAGCAAGAATTATGATTCTAGCATGCATGGTTCAAAAGTTATTGTCATTATTAAATGATTGCTTTTTCGGACGTTTTAGGCTCAGAGAAGTGCAAAAATGGGCTTTCCAGCCTGCAAGTCACACTTTTATGGAAACTTGCATAACTCAAAAACTTGAGCTTTTTTCACCAAATCTGCACTAAATATAGAAAATTCAGAAGATTTCCAACCTAGAAAAGCAAGAATTATGATTCTAGCATGCATGGTTCCAAAGTTATTGTCATTATTAAATGATTGCTTTTTCGGACGTTTCAGGCGCAGATAAGCTTAAAAATGGGCTTTCCAGCCTGCAAGTCACACTTTTATGAAAACTTGCATAACTCAAAAAGTTGAGCTTTTTTCACCAAATCTGCACTAAATATAGAAAATTCAGAAGATTTCCAACCCAGGAAAGCAAGAATTATGATTCTAGCATGCATGGTTCAAAAGTTATTGTCATTATTAAATGATTGCTTTTTCGGACGTTTCAGGCGCAGATAAGCTTAAAAATGGGCTTTCCAGCCTGCAAGTCACACTTTTATGAAAACCTGCATAACTCAAAAAGTTGAGCTTTTTTCACCAAATCTGCACTAAATATAGAAAATTCAGAAGATTTCCAACCCAGGAAAGCAAGATTTATGATTCTAGCATGCATGGTTCAAAAGTTATTGTCATTATTAAATGATTGCTTTTTCGGACGTTTCAGGCGCAGAGAAGTGCAAAAATGGGCTTTCCAGCCTGCAAGTCACACTTTTATGAAAACTTGCATTACTCAAAAACTTGAGCTTTTTTCACCAAATCTGCACTAAATATAGAAAATTCAGAAGATTTCCAACCTAGAAAAGCAAGAATTATGATTCTAGCATGCATGGTTCCAAAGTTATTGTCATTATTAAATGATTGCTTTTTCGGACGTTTCAGGCGCAGATAAGCTTAAAAATGGGCTTTCCAGCCTGCAAGTCACACTTTTATGAAAACTTGCATAACTCAAAAAGTTGAGCTTTTTTCACCAAATCTGCACTAAATATAGAAAATTCAGAAGATTTCCAACCCAGGAAAGCAAGAATTATGATTCTAGCATGCATGGTTCAAAAGTTATTGTCATTATTAAATGATTGCTTTTTCGGACGTTTCAGGCGCAGATAAGCTTAAAAATGGGCTTTCCAGCCTGCAAGTCACACTTTTATGAAAACTTGCATAACTCAAAAAGTTGAGCTTTTTTCACCAAATCTGCACTAAATATAGAAAATTCAGAAGATTTCCAACCCAGGAAAGCAAGATTTATGATTCTAGCATGCATGGTTCAAAAGTTATTGTCATTATTAAATGATTGCTTTTTCGGACGTTTTAGGCTCAGAGAAGTGCAAAAATGGGCTTTCCAGCCTGCAAGTCACACTTTTATGAAAACTTGCATAACTCAAAAACTTGAGCTTTTTTCACCAAATCTGCACTAAATATAGAAAATTCAGAAGATTTCCAACCTAGAAAAGCAAGAATTATGATTCTAGCATGCATGGTTCCAAAGTTATTGTCATTATTAAATGATTGCTTTTTCGGACGTTTCAGGCGCAGATAAGCTTAAAAATGGGCTTTCCAGCCTGCAAGTCACACTTTTATGAAAACTTGCATAACTCAAAAAGTTGAGCTTTTTTCACCAAATCTGCACTAAATATAGAAAATTCAGAAGATTTCCAACCCAGGAAAGCAAGAATTATGATTCTAGCATGCATGGTTCAAAAGTTATTGTCATTATTAAATGATTGCTTTTTCGGACGTTTCAGGCGCAGATAAGCTTAAAAATGGGCTTTCCAGCCTGCAAGTCACACTTTTATGAAAACTTGCATAACTCAAAAAGTTGAGCTTTTTTCACCAAATCTGCACTAAATATAGAAAATTCAGAAGATTTCCAACCCAGGAAAGCAAGATTTATGATTCTAGCATGCATGGTTCAAAAGTTATTGTCATTATTAAATGATTGCTTTTTCGGACGTTTTAGGCTCAGAGAAGTGCAAAAATGGGCTTTCCAGCCTGCAAGTCACACTTTTATGAAAACTTGCATAACTCAAAAAGTTGAGCTTTTTTCACCAAATCTGCACTAAATATAGAAAATTCAGAAGATTTCCAACCTAGAAAAGCAAGAATTATGATTCTAGCATGCATGGTTCCAAAGTTATTGTCATTATTAAATGATTGCTTTTTCGGACGTTTCAGGCGCAGATAAGCTTAAAAATGGGCTTTCCAGCCTGCAAGTCACACTTTTATGAAAACTTGCATAACTCAAAAAGTTGAGCTTTTTTCACCAAATCTGCACTAAATATAGAAAATTCAGAAGATTTCCAACCCAGGAAAGCAAGAATTATGATTCTAGCATGCATGGTTCAAAAGTTATTGTCATTATTAAATGATTGCTTTTTCGGACGTTTCAGGCGCAGATAAGCTTAAAAATGGGCTTTCCAGCCTGCAAGTCACACTTTTATGAAAACTTGCATAACTCAAAAAGTTGAGCTTTTTTCACCAAATCTGCACTAAATATAGAAAATTCAGAAGATTTCCAACCCAGGAAAGCAAGATTTATGATTCTAGCATGCATGGTTCAAAAGTTATTGTCATTATTACATGATTGCTTTTTCGGACGTTTTAGGCTCAGAGAAGTGCAAAAATGGGCTTTCCAGCCTGCAAGTCACACTTTTATGAAAACTTGCATAACTCAAAAACTTGAGCTTTTTTCACCAAATCTGCACTAAATATAGAAAATTCAGAAGATTTCCAACCTAGAAAAGCAAGAATTATGATTCTAGCATGCATGGTTCCAAAGTTATTATCATTATTAAATGATTGCTTTTTCGGACGTTTCAGGCGCAGATAAGCTTAAAAATGGGCTTTCCAGCCTGCAAGTCACACTTTTATGAAAACTTGCATAACTCAAAAAGTTGAGCTTTTTTCACCAAATCTGCACTAAATATAGAAAATTCAGAAGATTTCCAACCCAGGAAAGCAAGAATTATGATTCTAGCATGCATGGTTCAAAAGTTATTGTCATTATTAAATGATTGCTTTTTCGGACGTTTCAGGCGCAGATAAGCTTAAAAATGGGCTTTCCAGCCTGCAAGTCACACTTTTATGAAAACTTGCATAACTCAAAAAGTTGAGCTTTTTTCACCAAATCTGCACTAAATATAGAAAATTCAGAAGATTTCCAACCCAGGAAAGCAAGATTTATGATTCTAGCATGCATGGTTCAAAAGTTATTGTCATTATTAAATGATTGCATTTTCGGACGTTTTAGGCTCAGAGAAGTGCAAAAATGGGCTTTCCAGCCTGCAAGTCACACTTTTATGAAAACTTGCATAACTCAAAAACTTGAGCTTTTTTCACCAAATCTGCACTAAATATAGAAAATTCAGAAGATTTCCAACCTGGAAAAGCAAGAATTATGATTCTAGCATGCATGGTTCCAAAGTTATTGTCATTATTAAATGATTGCTTTTTCGGACGTTTCAGGCGCAGATAAGCTTAAAAATGGGCTTTCCAGCCTGCAAGTCACACTTTTATGAAAACTTGCATAACTCAAAAAGTTGAGCTTTTTTCACCAAATCTGCACTAAATATAGAAAATTCAGAAGATTTCCAACCCAGGAAAGCAAGATTTATGATTCTAGCATGCATGGTTCAAAAGTTATTGTCATTATTAAATGATTGCTTTTTCGGACGTTTTAGGCTCAGAGAAGTGCAAAAATGGGCTTTCCAGCCTGCAAGTCACACTTTTATGAAAACTTGCATAACTCAAAAACTTGAGCTTTTTTCACCAAATCTGCACTAAATATAGAAAATTCAGAAGATTTCCAACCTAGAAAAGCAAGAATTATGATTCTAGCATGCATGGTTCCAAAGTTATTGTCATTATTAAATGATTGCTTTTTCGGACGTTTCAGGCGCAGATAAGCTTAAAAATGGGCTTTCCAGCCTGCAAGTCACACTTTTATGAAAACTTGCATAACTCAAAAAGTTGAGCTTTTTTCACCAAATCTGCACTAAATATAGAAAATTCAGAAGATTTCCAATCCAGGAAAGCAAGAATTATGATTCTAGCATGCATGGTTCAAAAGTTATTGTCATTATTAAATGATTGCTTTTTCGGACGTTTTAGGCTCAGATAAGCTTAAAAATGGGCTTTCCAGCCTGCAAGTCACACTTTTATGAAAACTTGCATAACTCAAAAAGTTGAGCTTTTTTCACCAAATCTGCACTAAATATAGAAAATTCAGAAGATTTCCAACCCAGGAAAGCAAGAATTATGATTCTAGCATGCATGGTTCAAAAGTTATTGTCATTATTAAATGATTGCTTTTTCGGACGTTTTAGGCTCAGAGAAGTGCAAAAATGGGCTTTCCAGCCTGCAAGTCACACTTTTATGGAAACTTGCATAACTCAAAAACTTGAGCTTTTTTCACCAAATCTGCACTAAATATAGAAAATTCAGAAGATTTCCAACCTAGAAAAGCAAGAATTATGATTCTAGCATGCATGGTTCCAAAGTTATTGTCATTATTAAATGATTGCTTTTTCGGACGTTTCAGGCGCAGATAAGCTTAAAAATGGGCTTTCCAGCCTGCAAGTCACACTTTTATGAAAACTTGCATAACTCAAAAAGTTGAGCTTTTTTCACCAAATCTGCACTAAATATAGAAAATTCAGAAGATTTCCAACCCAGGAAAGCAAGAATTATGATTCTAGCATGCATGGTTCAAAAGTTATTGTCATTATTAAATGATTGCTTTTTCGGACGTTTCAGGCGCAGATAAGCTTAAAAATGGGCTTTCCAGCCTGCAAGTCACACTTTTATGAAAACCTGCATAACTCAAAAAGTTGAGCTTTTTTCACCAAATCTGCACTAAATATAGAAAATTCAGAAGATTTCCAACCCAGGAAAGCAAGATTTATGATTCTAGCATGCATGGTTCAAAAGTTATTGTCATTATTAAATGATTGCTTTTTCGGACGTTTCAGGCGCAGAGAAGTGCAAAAATGGGCTTTCCAGCCTGCAAGTCACACTTTTATGAAAACTTGCATTACTCAAAAACTTGAGCTTTTTTCACCAAATCTGCACTAAATATAGAAAATTCAGAAGATTTCCAACCTAGAAAAGCAAGAATTATGATTCTAGCATGCATGGTTCCAAAGTTATTGTCATTATTAAATGATTGCTTTTTCGGACGTTTCAGGCGCAGATAAGCTTAAAAATGGGCTTTCCAGCCTGCAAGTCACACTTTTATGAAAACTTGCATAACTCAAAAAGTTGAGCTTTTTTCACCAAATCTGCACTAAATATAGAAAATTCAGAAGATTTCCAACCCAGGAAAGCAAGAATTATGATTCTAGCATGCATGGTTCAAAAGTTATTGTCATTATTAAATGATTGCTTTTTCGGACGTTTTAGGCTCAGAGAAGTGCAAAAATGGGCTTTCCAGCCTGCAAGTCACACTTTTATGAAAACTTGCATAACTCAAAAACTTGAGCTTTTTTCACCAAATCTGCACTAAATATAGAAAATTCAGAAGATTTCCAACCTAGAAAAGTAAGAATTATGATTCTAGCATGCATGGTTCCAAAGTTATTGTCATTATTAAATGATTGCTTTTTCGGACGTTTCAGGCGCAGATAAGCTTAAAAATGGGCTTTCCAGCCTGCAAGTCACACTTTTATGAAAACTTGCATAACTCAAAAAGTTGAGCTTTTTTCACCAAATCTGCACTAAATATAGAAAATTCAGAAGATTTCCAACCCAGGAAAGCAAGAATTATGATTCTAGCATGCATGGTTCAAAAGTTATTGTCATTATTAAATGATTGCTTTTTCGGACGTTTCAGGCGCAGATAAGCTTAAAAATGGGCTTTCCAGCCTGCAAGTCACACTTTTATGAAAACTTGCATAACTCAAAAAGTTGAGCTTTTTTCACCAAATCTGCACTAAATATAGAAAATTCAGAAGATTTCCAACCCAGGAAAGCAAGATTTATGATTATAGCATGCATGGTTCAAAAGTTATTGTCATTATTAAATGATTGCTTTTTCGGACGTTTTAGGCTCACAGAAGTGCAAAAATGGGCTTTCCAGCCTGCAAGTCACACTTTTATGAAAACTTGCATAACTCAAAAACTTGAGCTTTTTTCACCAAATCTGCACTAAATATAGAAAATTCAGAAGATTTCCAACCCAGGAAAGCAAGAATTATGATTCTAGCATGCATGGTTCAAAAGTTATTGTCATTATTAAATGATTGCTTTTTCGGACGTTTCAGGCGCAGATAAGCTTAAAAATGGGCTTTCCAGCCTGCAAGTCACACTTTTATGAAAACTTGCATAACTCAAAAAGTTGAGCTTTTTTCACCAAATCTGCACTAAATA
>NW_028283294.1:0-24997 GCF_059441175.1 Urocampus carinirostris
CAATCATTTAATAATGACAATAACTTTTGAACCCATGCATGCTAGAATCATGATTCTTGCTTTCCTGGGTTGGAAATCTCTGAATTTTCTATATTTAGTACAGATTTGGTGAAAAAAGCTAAACTCTCTGAGTTAAGCAAGTTTTCATACAAGTGTGACTTGCAGGCTCAAAAGCTCTCTTTTACAAGTGTCTGCGCCTGAAACGTCCGAAAAAGCAATCATTTAATAATGACAATAACTTTTGAACCATGCACGCTAGAATCATGATTCTTGCTTTCCTGGGTTGGAAATCTTCTGAATTTTCTATATTTAGTGCAGATTTGGTGAAAAAAGCTCAACTTTTTGAGTTATGCAAGTTTTCATACAAGTGTGACTTGGCTCAAAAGCTCTCTTTTACGGCGTATCTGCGCCTGAACGCCAGAAAAAGCAATCATTTAATAATGACAATAACTTTTGAACCATGCATGCTAGAATCAATGATTCTTGTTTTCCTGGGTGGAAATCTTCTGAATTTTCTATATTTAGTGCAGATTTGGTGAAAAAATTTAAACTCTTTGAGTTATGCAAGTTTTTCATACAAGTGTGACTTGCAGGCTCAAAGCTCTCTTTTACGTGTATCTGCACCTGAAACGTCCGAAAAAGCAATCATTTAATAACGACAACTTTTGAACCATGCATGCTAGAATCATGATTCTTGCTTTCCTGGGTTGGAAATCTTCTGAATTTTCTATATTTAGTGCAGATTTGGTGAAAAAAGCTCAACTTTTTGAGTTATGCAAGTTTTCATTCAAGTGTGACTTGCAGGCTCAAAAGCTCTCTTTTACGTGTATCTGCAACTGAAACGTCCGGAAAAAGCAATCATTTAATAATGACAATAACTTTTGAACCATGCATGCTAGAATCATGATTCTTGCTTTCCTGGGTTGGAAATCTTCTGAATTTTCTATATTTAGTGCAGATTTGGTGAAAAAGCTCAACGTTTTGAGTTATGCAAGTTTTCATACAAGTGTGACTTGCAAGCTCAAAAGCTCTCTTTTTACGCGTATCTGCACCTGAAACGTCCGAAAAAGCAATCATTTAATAATGACAATAACTTTTGAACCATGCATGCTAGAAATCATGATTCTTGCTTTCCTGGGTTGGAAATCTTCTGAATTTTCTATATTTAGTGCAGATTTGGTGAAAAAAGCTCAACTCTTTGAGTTATGCAAGTTTTCATACAAGTGTGACTTTGCAGGCTCAAAAGCTCTCTTTTACGCGTATCTGCGCCTGAAACGCCCGAAAAAGCAATCATTTAATAATGACAATAACTTTTGAACCATGCATGCTAGAATCATGATTCTTGCTTTCCTGGGTTGGAAATCTCTTGAATTTTCTATATTTAGTGCAGATTTGGTGAAAAAAGCTCAACTTTTTGAGTTATGCAAGTTTTCATACAAGTGTGACTTGCAGGCTCAAAAGCTCTCTTTTTACGCGTATCTGCACCTGAAACGTCCGAAAAAGCAATCATTTAATAATGACAATAACTTTTGAACCATGCATGCTAGAATCATGATTCTTGCTTTCCTGTGTTTGGAAATCTTCTGAATTTCTATATTTAGTGCAGATTTGGTGAAAAAGCTCAACTCTTTGAGTTATGCAAGTTTTCATACAAGTGTGACTTGCAGGCTCAAAAGCTCTCTTTTACGCGTATCTGCGCCTGAAACGTCCGAAAAAGCAATCATTTAATAATGACAATAACTTTTGAACCATGCATGCTAGAATCATGATTCTTGCTTTCCTGGGTTGGAAATCTTCTGAATTTTCCTATATTTAGTACAGATTTGGTGAAAAAAGCTAAACTCTCTGAGTTAAGCAAGTTTTCATACAAGTGTGACTTGCAGGCTCAAAAGCTCTCTTTTACAAGTGTCTGCGCCTGAAACGTCCGAAAAGCAATCATTTAATAATGACAATAACTTTTGAACCATGCACGCTAGAAATCATGATTCTTGCTTTCCTGGGTTGGAAATCTTCTGAATTTTCTATATTTAGTGCAGATTTGGTGAAAAAAAGCTCAACTTTTGAGTTATGCAAGTTTTCATACAAGTGTGACTTGGCTCAAAAGCTCTCTTTTACGCGTATCTGCGCCTGAAACGCCAGAAAAAGCAATCATTTAATAATGACAATAACTTTTGAACCATGCATGCTAGAATCATGATTCTTGTTTTCCTGGGTTGGAAATCTTCTGAATTTTCTATATTTAGGTGCAGATTTGGTGAAAAAATTTAAACTCTTTGAGTTATGCAAGTTTTCATACAAGTGTGACTTGCAGGCTCAAAAGCTCTCTTTTACGTGTATCTGCACCTGAAACGTCCGAAAAAGCAATCATTTAATAACGACAACTTTTGAACCATGCATGCTAGAATCATGATTCTTGCTTTCCTGGGTTGGAAATCTTCTGAATTTTCTATATTTAGTGCAGATTTGGTGAAAAAAGCTCAACTTTTTGAGTTATGCAAGTTTCATTCAAGTGTGACTTGCAGGCTCAAAAGCTCTCTTTTACGTGTATCTGCAACTGAAACGTCCGAAAAAGCAATCATTTAATAATGACAATAACTTTTGAACCATGCATGCTAGAATCATGATTCTTGCTTTCCTGGGTTGGAAATCTTCTTGAATTTTCTATATTTAGTGCAGATTTGGTGAAAAAAGCTCAACGTTTTGAGTTATGCAAGTTTTCATACAAGTGTGACTTGCAAGCTCAAAAGCTCTCTTTTTACGCGTATCTGCACCTGAAACGTCCGAAAAAGCAATCATTTAATAATGACAATAACTTTTGAACCATGCATGCTAGAATCATGATTCTTGCTTTCCTGGGTTGGAAATCTTCTGAATTTTCTATATTTAGTGCAGATTTGGTGAAAAAAGCTCAACTCTTTGAGTTATGCAAGTTTTCATACAAGTGTGACTTGCAGGCTCAAAAGCTCTCTTTTACGCGTATCTGCGCCTGAAACGCCCGAAAAAGCAATCATTTTAATAATGACAATAAATTTTGAACCATGCATGCTAGAATCATGATTCTTGCTTTCCTGGGTTGGAAATCTTCTGAATTTTCTATATTTAGTGCAGATTTGGTGAAAAAAGCTCAACTTTTTTGAGTTATGCAAGTTTTCATACAAGTGTGACTTGCAGGCTCAAAAGCTCTCTTTTACGTGTATCTGCGCCTGAAACGTCCGAAAAAGCAATCATTTAATAATGACAATAACTTTTGAACCATGCATGCTAGAATCATGATTCTTGCTTTCCTGGGTTGGAAATCTTCTGAATTTTCTATATTTAGTGCAGATTTGGTGAAAAAGCTCAACTTTTTGAGTTATGCAAGTTTTCATACAAGTGTGACTTGCAGGCTCAAAGCTCTCTTTTTACGCGTATCTGCACCTGAAACGTCCCGAAAAAGCAATCATTTAATAATGACAATAACTTTTGAACCATGCATGCTAGAATCATGATTCTTGCTTTCCTGGGTTGGAAATCTTCTGAATTTTCTATATTTAGTGCAGATTTGGTGAAAAAAGCTAAACTCTTTGAGTTATGCAAGTTTTCATACAAGTGTGACTTGCAGGCTCAAAAGCTCTCTTTTACAATGTCTGCGCCTGAAACGTCCGAAAAAGCAAATCATTTAATAATGACAATAACTTTTGAACCATGCACGCGAGAATCGTGATTCTTGCTTTCCTGGGTTGGAAATCTTCTGAATTTTCTATATTTAGTGCAGATTTGGTGAAAAAAGCTCAACTTTTTGAGTTATGCAAGTTTTCATACAGGTGTGACTTGGCTCAAAAGCTCTCTTTTACGCGTATCTGCGCCTGAAACAGTCCGAAAAGCAATCATTTAATAATGACAATAACTTTTGAACCATGCATGCTAGAATCATGATTCTTGCTTTCCTGGGTTGGAAATCTTCTGAATTTTCTATATTTAGTGCAGATTTGGTGAAAAAAGCTCAACTCTTTGAGTTATGCAAGTTTTCATACAAGTGTGACTTGCAGGCTCAAAAGCTCTCTTTTACGCGTATCTGCGCCTGAAACGCCGCAAAAGCAATCATTTAATAATGACAATAAATTTTGAACCATGCATGCTAGAATCATGATTCTTGCTTTCATGGGTTGAAATCTTCTGAATTTTCTATATTTAGTGCAGATTTGGTGAAAAAAGCTAAACTTTTTGAGTTATGCAAGTTTTCATACAAGTGTGACTTGCAGGCTCAAAAGCTCTCTTTTACGTGTATCTGCGCCTGAAACGTCCGAAAAAGCAATCATTTAATAATGACAATAACTTTTGAACCATGCATGCTAGAATCATGATTCTTGCTTTCCTGGGTTGGAAATCTTCTGAATTTTCTATATTTAGTGCAGATTTGGTGAAAAAAGCTCAACTTTTTGAGTTATGCAAGTTTTCATACAAGTGTGACTTGCAGGCTCAAAAGCTCTCTTTTACGTGTATCTGCACCTGAAACGTCCGAAAAAGCAATCATTTAATAATGACAATAACTTTTGAACCATGCATGCTAGAATCATGATTCTTGCTTTCCTGGGTTGGAAATCTTCTGAATTTTCTATATTTAGTGCAGATTTGGTGAAAAAAGCTCAACGTTTTGAGTTATGCAAGTTTTCATACAAGTGTGACTTGCAAGCTCAAAAGCTCTCTTTTTACGCGTATCTGCACCTGAAACGTCCGAAAAAGCAATCATTTAATAATGACAATAACTTTTGAAACCATGCATCTAGAATCATGATTCTTGCTTTCCTGGGTTGGAAATCTTCTGAATTTTCTATATTTAGTGCAGATTTGGTGAAAAAAGCTCAACTCTTTGAGTTATGCAAGTTTTCATACAAGTGTGACTTGCAGGCTCAAAAGCTCTCTTTACGCGTATCTGCGCCTGAAACGCCCGAAAAAGCAATCATTTAATAATGACAATAAAATTTGAACCATGCATGCTAGAATCATGATTCTTGCTTTCCTGGGTTGGAAATCTTCTGAATTTTCTATATTTAGTGCAGATTTGGTGAAAATAAAAGCTCAACTTTTTGAGTTATGCAAGTTTTCATACAAGTGTGACTTGCAGGCTCAAAAGCTCTCTTTTACGTGTATCTGCGCCTGAAACGTCCGAAAAAGCAATCATTTAATAATGACAATAACTTTTGAACCATGCATGCTAGAATCATGATTCTTGCTTTCCTGGGTTGGAAATCTTCTGAATTTTCTATATTTAGTGCAGATTTGGTGAAAAAGCTCACTTTTTGAGTTATGCAAGTTTTCATACAAGTGTGACTTGCAGCTCAAAAGCTCTCTTTTTACGCGTATCTGCACCTGAAACGTCCGAAAAAGCAATCATTTAATAATGACAATAACTTTTGAACCATGCATGCTAGAATCATGATTCTTGCTTTCCTGGGTTGGAAATCTTCTGAATTTTCTATATTTAGTGCAGATTTGGTGAAAAAAGCTAAACTCTTTGAGTTATGCAAGTTTTCATACAAGTGTGACTTGCAGGCTCAAAAGCTCTCTTTTACAATGTCTGCCGCCTGAAACGTCCGAAAAAGCAATCATTTAATAATGACAATAACTTTTGAACCATGCACGCGAGAATCGTGATTCTTGCTTTCCTGGGTTGGAAATCTTCTGAATTTTCTATATTTAGTGCAGATTTGGTGAAAAAGCTCAACTTTTGAGTTATGCAAGTTTTCATACAGGTGTGACTTGGCTCAAAAGCTCTCTTTTACGCGTATCTGCGCCTGAAACGTCCGAAAAAGCAATCATTTAATAATGACAATAACTTTTGAACCATGCATGCTAGAATCATGATTCTTGCTTTCCTGGGTTGGAAATCTTCTGAATTTTCTATATTTAGTGCAGATTTGGTGAAAAAGCTCAACTCTTTGAGTTATGCAAGTTTTCATACAAGTGTGACTTGCAGGGCTCAAAAGCTCTCTTTACGCGTATCTGCGGCCTGAAACGCCCGAAAAAGGCAATCATTTAATAATGACAATAAATTTTGAACCATGCATGCTAGAATCATGATTCTTGCTTTCCTGGGTTGGAAATCTTCTGAATTTTCTATATTTAGTGCAGATTTGGTGAAAAAAGCTAAACTTTTTGAGTTATGCAAGTTTTCATACAAGTGTGACTTGCAGGCTCAAAAGCTCTCTTTTACGTGTATCTGCGCCTGAAACGTCCGAAAAAGCAATCATTTAATAATGACAATAACTTTTGAACCATGCATGCTAGAATCATGATTCTTGCTTTCCTGGGTTGGAAATCTTCTGAATTTTCTTTATTTAGTGCAGATTTGGTGAAAAAAGCTCAACGTTTTGAGTTATGCAAGTTTTCATACAAGTGTGACTTGCAAGCTCAAAAGCTCTCTTTTTACGCGTATCTGCACCTGAAACGTCCGAAAAAGCAATCATTTAATAATGACAATAACTTTTGAACCATGCATGCTAGAATCATGATTCTTGCTTTCCTGGGTTGGAAATCTTCTGAATTTTCTATATTTAGTGCAGATTTGGTGAAAAAAGCTCAACTCTTTGAGTTATGCAAGTTTTCATACAAGTGTGACTTGCAGGCTCAAAAGCTCTCTTTTACGCGTATCTGCGCCTGAAACGCCCGAAAAAGCAATCATTTAATAATGACAATAAATTTTGAACCATGCATGCTAGAATCATGATTCTTGCTTTCCTGGGTTGGAAATCTTCTGAATTTTCTATATTTAGTGCAGATTTGGTGAAAAAAGCTCAACTCTTTGAGTTATGCAAGTTTTCATACAAGTGTGACTTGCAGGCTCAAAAGCTCTCTTTTACGCGTATCTGCGCCTGAAACGCCCGAAAAAGCAATCATTTAATAATGACAATAAATTTTGAACCATGCATGCTAGAATCATGATTCTTGCTTTCCTGGGTTGGAAATCTTCTGAATTTTCTATATTTAGTGCAGATTTGGTGAAAAAAGCTCAACTTTTTGAGTTATGCAAGTTTTCATACAAGTGTGACTTGCAGGCTCAAAAGCTCTCTTTTACGTGTATCTGCGCCTGAAACGTCCGAAAAAGCAATCATTTAATAATGACAATAACTTTTGAACCATGCATGCTAGAATCATGATTCTTGCTTTCCTGGGTTGGAAATCTTCTGAATTTTCTATATTTAGTGCAGATTTGGTGAAAAAAGCTCAACTTTTTGAGTTATGCAAGTTTTCATACAAGTGTGACTTGCAGGCTCAAAAGCTCTCTTTTTACGCGTATCTGCACCTGAAACGTCCGAAAAAGCAATCATTTAATAATGACAATAACTTTTGAACCATGCATGCTAGAATCATGATTCTTGCTTTCCTGGGTTGGAAATCTTCTGAATTTTCTATATTTAGTGCAGATTTGGTGAAAAAAGCTAAACTCTTTGAGTTATGCAAGTTTTCATACAAGTGTGACTTGCAGGCTCAAAAGCTCTCTTTTACAATGTCTGCGCCTGAAACGTCCGAAAAAGCAATCATTTAATAATGACAATAACTTTTGAACCATGCACGCGAGAATCGTGATTCTTGCTTTCCTGGGTTGGAAATCTTCTGAATTTTCTATATTTAGTGCAGATTTGGTGAAAAAAGCTCAACTTTTTGAGTTATGCAAGTTTTCATACAGGTGTGACTTGGCTCAAAAGCTCTCTTTTACGCGTATCTGCGCCTGAAACGTCCGAAAAAGCAATCATTTAATAATGACAATAACTTTTGAACCATGCATGCTAGAATCATGATTCTTGCTTTCCTGGGTTGGAAATCTTCTGAATTTTCTATATTTAGTGCAGATTTGGTGAAAAAAGCTCAACTCTTTGAGTTATGCAAGTTTTCATACAAGTGTGACTTGCAGGCTCAAAAGCTCTCTTTTACGCGTATCTGCGCCTGAAACGCCCGAAAAAGCAATCATTTAATAATGACAATAAATTTTGAACCATGCATGCTAGAATCATGATTCTTGCTTTCCTGGGTTGGAAATCTTCTGAATTTTCTATATTTAGTGCAGATTTGGTGAAAAAAGCTAAACTTTTTGAGTTATGCAAGTTTTCATACAAGTGTGACTTGCAGGCTCAAAAGCTCTCTTTTACGTGTATCTGCGCCTGAAACGTCCGAAAAAGCAATCATTTAATAATGACAATAACTTTTGAACCATGCATGCTAGAATCATGATTCTTGCTTTCCTGGGTTGGAAATCTTCTGAATTTTCTTTATTTAGTGCAGATTTGGTGAAAAAAGCTCAACGTTTTGAGTTATGCAAGTTTTCATACAAGTGTGACTTGCAAGCTCAAAAGCTCTCTTTTTACGCGTATCTGCACCTGAAACGTCCGAAAAAGCAATCATTTAATAATGACAATAACTTTTGAACCATGCATGCTAGAATCATGATTCTTGCTTTCCTGGGTTGGAAATCTTCTGAATTTTCTATATTTAGTGCAGATTTGGTGAAAAAAGCTCAACTCTTTGAGTTATGCAAGTTTTCATACAAGTGTGACTTGCAGGCTCAAAAGCTCTCTTTTACGCGTATCTGCGCCTGAAACGCCCGAAAAAGCAATCATTTAATAATGACAATAAATTTTGAACCATGCATGCTAGAATCATGATTCTTGCTTTCCTGGGTTGGAAATCTTCTGAATTTTCTATATTTAGTGCAGATTTGGTGAAAAAAGCTCAACTTTTTGAGTTATGCAAGTTTTCATACAAGTGTGACTTGCAGGCTCAAAAGCTCTCTTTTACGTGTATCTGCGCCTGAAACGTCCGAAAAAGCAATCATTTAATAATGACAATAACTTTTGAACCATGCATGCTAGAATCATGATTCTTGCTTTCCTGGGTTGGAAATCTTCTGAATTTTCTATATTTAGTGCAGATTTGGTGAAAAAAGCTCAACTTTTTGAGTTATGCAAGTTTTCATACAAGTGTGACTTGCAGGCTCAAAAGCTCTCTTTTTACACGTATCTGCACCTGAAACGTCCGAAAAAGCAATCATTTAATAATGACAATAACTTTTGAACCATGCATGCTAGAATCATGATTCTTGCTTTCCTGGGTTGGAAATCTTCTGAATTTTCTATATTTAGTGCAGATTTGGTGAAAAAAGCTAAACTCTTTGAGTTATGCAAGTTTTCATACAAGTGTGACTTGCAGGCTCAAAAGCTCTCTTTTACAATGTCTGCGCCTGAAACGTCCGAAAAAGCAATCATTTAATAATGACAATAACTTTTGAACCATGCACGCGAGAATCGTGATTCTTGCTTTCCTGGGTTGGAAATCTTCTGAATTTTCTATATTTAGTGCAGATTTGGTGAAAAAAGCTCAACTTTTTGAGTTATGCAAGTTTTCATACAGGTGTGACTTGGCTCAAAAGCTCTCTTTTACGCGTATCTGCGCCTGAAACGTCCGAAAAGCAATCATTTAATAATGACAATAACTTTTGAACCATGCATGCTAGAATCATGATTCTTGCTTTCCTGGGTTGGAAATCTTCTGAATTTTCTATATTTAGTGCAGATTTGGTGAAAAAAGCTCAACTCTTTGAGTTATGCAAGTTTTCATACAAGTGTGACTTGCAGGCTCAAAAGCTCTCTTTTACGCGTATCTGCGCCTGAAACGCCCGAAAAAGCAATCATTTAATAATGACAATAAATTTTGAACCATGCATGCTAGAATCATGATTCTTGCTTTCCTGGGTTGGAAATCTTCTGAATTTTCTATATTTAGTGCAGATTTGGTGAAAAAAGCTAAACTTTTTGAGTTATGCAAGTTTTCATACAAGTGTGACTTGCAGGCTCAAAAGCTCTCTTTTACGTGTATCTGCGCCTGAAACGTCCGAAAAAGCAATCATTTAATAATGACAATAACTTTTGAACCATGCATGCTAGAATCATGATTCTTGCTTTCCTGGGTTGGAAATCTTCTGAATTTTCTATATTTAGTGCAGATTTGGTGAAAAAAGCTCAACTTTTTGAGTTATGCAAGTTTTCATACAAGTGTGACTTGCAGGCTCAAAAGCTCTCTTTTACGTGTATCTGCACCTGAAACGTCCGAAAAAGCAATCATTTAATAATGACAATAACTTTTGAACCATGCATGCTAGAATCATGATTCTTGCTTTCCTGGGTTGGAAATCTTCTGAATTTTCTATATTTAGTGCAGATTTGGTGAAAAAAGCTAAACTCTTTGAGTTATGCAAGTTTTCATACAAGTGTGACTTGCAGGCTCAAAAGCTCTCTTTTACGCGTATCTGCGCCTGAAACGTCCGAAAAAGCAATCATTTAATAATGACAATAACTTTTGAACCATGCATGCTAGAATCATGATTCTTGCTTTCCTGGGTTGGAAATCTTCTGAATTTTCTATATTAAGTGCATATTTGGTGAAAAAAGCTAAACTCTTTGAGTTATGCAAGTTTTCATAAAAGTGTGACTTGCAGGCTGGAAAGCCCATTTTTGCACTTCTCTGAGCCTAAAACGTCCGAAAAAGCAATCATTTAATAATGACAATAACTTTTGAACCATGCATGCTAGAATCATAATTCTTGCTTTCCTGGGTTGGAAATCTTCTGAATTTTCTATATTTAGTGCAGATTTGGTGAAAAAAGCTCAACTTTTTGAGTTATGCAAGTTTTCATAAAAGTGTGACTTGCAGGCTGGAAAGCCCATTTTTAAGCTTATCTGCGCCTGAAACGTCCGAAAAAGCAATCATTTAATAATGACAATAACTTTTGAACCATGCATGCTAGAATCATAATTCTTGCTTTCCTGGGTTGGAAATCTTCTGAATTTTCTATATTTAGTGCAGATTTGGTGAAAAAAGCTCAACTTTTTGAGTTATGCAAGTTTTCATAAAAGTGTGACTTGCAGGCTGGAAAGCCCATTTTTAAGCTTATCTGCGCCTGAAACGTCCGAAAAAGCAATCATTTAATAATGACAATAACTTTGGAACCATGCATGCTAGAATCATAATTCTTGCTTTTCTAGGTTGGAAATCTTCTGAATTTTCTATATTTAGTGCAGATTTGGTGAAAAAAGCTCAAGTTTTTGAGTTATGCAAGTTTTCATAAAAGTGTGACTTGCAGGCTGGAAAGCCCATTTTTGCACTTCTCTGAGCCTAAAACGTCCGAAAAAGCAATCATTTAATAATGACAATAACTTTTGAACCATGCATGCTAGAATCATAAATCTTGCTTTCCTGGGTTGGAAATCTTCTGAATTTTCTATATTTAGTGCAGATTTGGTGAAAAAAGCTCAAGTTTTTGAGTTATGCAAGTTTTCATAAAAGTGTGACTTGCAGGCTGGAAAGCCCATTTTTAAGCTTATCTGCGCCTGAAACGTCCGAAAAAGCAATCATTTAATAATGACAATAACTTTTGAACCATGCATGCTAGAATCATAATTCTTGCTTTCCTGGGTTGGAAATCTTCTGAATTTTCTATATTTAGTGCAGATTTGGTGAAAAAAGCTCAACTTTTTGAGTTATGCAAGTTTTCATACAAGTGTGACTTGCAGGCTCAAAAGCTCTCTTTTACGCGTATCTGCGCCTGAAACGCCCGAAAAAGCAATCATTTAATAATGACAATAACTTTTGAACCATGCATGCTAGAATCATGATTCTTGCTTTCCTGGGTTGGAAATCTTCTGAATTTTCTATATTTAGTGCAGATTTGGTGAAAAAAGCTCAACGTTTTGAGTTATGCAAGTTTTCATACAAGTGTGACTTGCAAGCTCAAAAGCTCTCTTTTTACGCGTATCTGCACCTGAAACGTCCGAAAAAGCAATCATTTAATAATGACAATAACTTTTGAACCATGCATGCTAGAATCATGATTCTTGCTTTCCTGGGTTGGAAATCTTCTGAATTTTCTATATTTAGTGCAGATTTGGTGAAAAAAGCTCAACTCTTTGAGTTATGCAAGTTTTCATACAAGTGTGACTTGCAGGCTCAAAAGCTCTCTTTTACGCGTATCTGCGCCTGAAACGCCCGAAAAAGCAATCATTTAATAATGACAATAAATTTTGAACCATGCATGCTAGAATCATGATTCTTGCTTTCCTGGGTTGGAAATCTTCTGAATTTTCTATATTTAGTGCAGATTTGGTGAAAAAAGCTCAACTTTTTGAGTTATGCAAGTTTTCATACAAGTGTGACTTGCAGGCTCAAAAGCTCTCTTTTACGTGTATCTGCGCCTGAAACGTCCGAAAAAGCAATCATTTAATAATGACAATAACTTTTGAACCATGCATGCTAGAATCATGATTCTTGCTTTCCTGGGTTGGAAATCTTCTGAATTTTCTATATTTAGTGCAGATTTGGTGAAAAAAGCTCAACTTTTTGAGTTATGCAAGTTTTCATACAAGTGTGACTTGCAGGCTCAAAAGCTCTCTTTTTACGCGTATCTGCACCTGAAACGTCCGAAAAAGCAATCATTTAATAATGACAATAACTTTTGAACCATGCATGCTAGAATCATGATTCTTGCTTTCCTGGGTTGGAAATCTTCTGAATTTTCTATATTTAGTGCAGATTTGGTGAAAAAAGCTAAACTCTTTGAGTTATGCAAGTTTTCATACAAGTGTGACTTGCAGGCTCAAAAGCTCTCTTTTACAATGTCTGCGCCTGAAACGTCCGAAAAAGCAATCATTTAATAATGACAATAACTTTTGAACCATGCACGCGAGAATCGTGATTCTTGCTTTCCTGGGTTGGAAATCTTCTGAATTTTCTATATTTAGTGCAGATTTGGTGAAAAAAGCTCAACTTTTTGAGTTATGCAAGTTTTCATACAGGTGTGACTTGGCTCAAAAGCTCTCTTTTACGCGTATCTGCGCCTGAAACGTCCGAAAAAGCAATCATTTAATAATGACAATAACTTTTGAACCATGCATGCTAGAATCATGATTCTTGCTTTCCTGGGTTGGAAATCTTCTGAATTTTCTATATTTAGTGCAGATTTGGTGAAAAAAGCTCAACTCTTTGAGTTATGCAAGTTTTCATACAAGTGTGACTTGCAGGCTCAAAAGCTCTCTTTTACGCGTATCTGCGCCTGAAACGCCCGAAAAAGCAATCATTTAATAATGACAATAAATTTTGAACCATGCATGCTAGAATCATGATTCTTGCTTTCCTGGGTTGGAAATCTTCTGAATTTTCTATATTTAGTGCAGATTTGGTGAAAAAAGCTAAACTTTTTGAGTTATGCAAGTTTTCATACAAGTGTGACTTGCAGGCTCAAAAGCTCTCTTTTACGTGTATCTGCGCCTGAAACGTCCGAAAAAGCAATCATTTAATAATGACAATAACTTTTGAACCATGCATGCTAGAATCATGATTCTTGCTTTCCTGGGTTGGAAATCTTCTGAATTTTCTATATTTAGTGCAGATTTGGTGAAAAAAGCTCAACTTTTTGAGTTATGCAAGTTTTCATACAAGTGTGACTTGCAGGCTCAAAAGCTCTCTTTTACGTGTATCTGCACCTGAAACGTCCGAAAAAGCAATCATTTAATAATGACAATAACTTTTGAACCATGCATGCTAGAATCATGATTCTTGCTTTCCTGGGTTGGAAATCTTCTGAATTTTCTATATTTAGTGCAGATTTGGTGAAAAAAGCTCAACGTTTTGAGTTATGCAAGTTTTCATACAAGTGTGACTTGCAAGCTCAAAAGCTCTCTTTTTACGCGTATCTGCACCTGAAACGTCCGAAAAAGCAATCATTTAATAATGACAATAACTTTTGAACCATGCATGCTAGAATCATGATTCTTGCTTTCCTGGGTTGGAAATCTTCTGAATTTTCTATATTTAGTGCAGATTTGGTGAAAAAAGCTCAACTCTTTGAGTTATGCAAGTTTTCATACAAGTGTGACTTGCAGGCTCAAAAGCTCTCTTTTACGCGTATCTGCGCCTGAAACGCCCGAAAAAGCAATCATTTAATAATGACAATAAATTTTGAACCATGCATGCTAGAATCATGATTCTTGCTTTCCTGGGTTGGAAATCTCCTGAATTTTCTATATTTAGTGCAGATTTGGTGAAAAAAGCTCAACTTTTTGAGTTATGCAAGTTTTCATACAAGTGTGACTTGCAGGCTCAAAAGCTCTCTTTTACGTGTATCTGCGCCTGAAACGTCCGAAAAAGCAATCATTTAATAATGACAATAACTTTTGAACCATGCATGCTAGAATCATGATTCTTGCTTTCCTGGGTTGGAAATCTTCTGAATTTTCTATATTTAGTGCAGATTTGGTGAAAAAAGCTCAACTTTTTGAGTTATGCAAGTTTTCATACAAGTGTGACTTGCAGGCTCAAAAGCTCTCTTTTTACGCGTATCTGCACCTGAAACGTCCGAAAAAGCAATCATTTAATAATGACAATAACTTTTGAACCATGCATGCTAGAATCATGATTCTTGCTTTCCTGGGTTGGAAATCTTCTGAATTTTCTATATTTAGTGCAGATTTGGTGAAAAAAGCTCAACTCTTTGAGTTATGCAAGTTTTCATACAAGTGTGACTTGCAGGCTCAAAAGCTCTCTTTTACGCGTATCTGCGCCTGAAACGCCCGAAAAAGCAATCATTTAATAATGACAATAAATTTTGAACCATGCATGCTAGAATCATGATTCTTGCTTTCCTGGGTTGGAAATCTTCTGAATTTTCTATATTTAGTGCAGATTTGGTGAAAAAAGCTAAACTTTTTGAGTTATGCAAGTTTTCATACAAGTGTGACTTGCAGGCTCAAAAGCTCTCTTTTACGTGTATCTGCGCCTGAAACGTCCGAAAAAGCAATCATTTAATAATGACAATAACTTTTGAACCATGCATGCTAGAATCATGATTCTTGCTTTCCTGGGTTGGAAATCTTCTGAATTTTCTATATTTAGTGCAGATTTGGTGAAAAAAGCTCAACTTTTTGAGTTATGCAAGTTTTCATACAAGTGTGACTTGCAGGCTCAAAAGCTCTCTTTTACGTGTATCTGCACCTGAAACGTCCGAAAAAGCAATCATTTAATAATGACAATAACTTTTGAACCATGCATGCTAGAATCATGATTCTTGCTTTCCTGGGTTGGAAATCTTCTGAATTTTCTATATTTAGTGCAGATTTGGTGAAAAAAGCTCAACGTTTTGAGTTATGCAAGTTTTCATACAAGTGTGACTTGCAAGCTCAAAAGCTCTCTTTTTACGCGTATCTGCACCTGAAACGTCCGAAAAAGCAATCATTTAATAATGACAATAACTTTTGAACCATGCATGCTAGAATCATGATTCTTGCTTTCCTGGGTTGGAAATCTTCTGAATTTTCTATATTTAGTGCAGATTTGGTGAAAAAAGCTCAACTCTTTGAGTTATGCAAGTTTTCATACAAGTGTGACTTGCAGGCTCAAAAGCTCTCTTTTACGCGTATCTGCGCCTGAAACGCCCGAAAAAGCAATCATTTAATAATGACAATAAATTTTGAACCATGCATGCTAGAATCATGATTCTTGCTTTCCTGGGTTGGAAATCTTCTGAATTTTCTATATTTAGTGCAGATTTGGTGAAAAAAGCTCAACTTTTTGAGTTATGCAAGTTTTCATACAAGTGTGACTTGCAGGCTCAAAAGCTCTCTTTTACGTGTATCTGCGCCTGAAACGTCCGAAAAAGCAATCATTTAATAATGACAATAACTTTTGAACCATGCATGCTAGAATCATGATTCTTGCTTTCCTGGGTTGGAAATCTTCTGAATTTTCTATATTTAGTGCAGATTTGGTGAAAAAAGCTCAACTTTTTGAGTTATGCAAGTTTTCATACAAGTGTGACTTGCAGGCTCAAAAGCTCTCTTTTTACGCGTATCTGCACCTGAAACGTCCGAAAAAGCAATCATTTAATAATGACAATAACTTTTGAACCATGCATGCTAGAATCATGATTCTTGCTTTCCTGGGTTGGAAATCTTCTGAATTTTCTATATTTAGTGCAGATTTGGTGAAAAAAGCTAAACTCTTTGAGTTATGCAAGTTTTCATACAAGTGTGACTTGCAGGCTCAAAAGCTCTCTTTTACAATGTCTGCGCCTGAAACGTCCGAAAAAGCAATCATTTAATAATGACAATAACTTTTGAACCATGCACGCGAGAATCGTGATTCTTGCTTTCCTGGGTTGGAAATCTTCTGAATTTTCTATATTTAGTGCAGATTTGGTGAAAAAAGCTCAACTTTTTGAGTTATGCAAGTTTTCATACAGGTGTGACTTGGCTCAAAAGCTCTCTTTTACGCGTATCTGCGCCTGAAACGTCCGAAAAAGCAATCATTTAATAATGACAATAACTTTTGAACCATGCATGCTAGAATCATGATTCTTGCTTTCCTGGGTTGGAAATCTTCTGAATTTTCTATATTTAGTGCAGATTTGGTGAAAAAAGCTCAACTTTTTGAGTTATGCAAGTTTTCATACAAGTGTGACTTGCAGGCTCAAAAGCTCTCTTTTACGTGTATCTGCACCTGAAACGTCCGAAAAAGCAATCATTTAATAATGACAATAACTTTTGAACCATGCATGCTAGAATCATGATTCTTGCTTTCCTGGGTTGGAAATCTTCTGAATTTTCTATATTTAGTGCAGATTTGGTGAAAAAAGCTAAACTCTTTGAGTTATGCAAGTTTTCATACAAGTGTGACTTGCAGGCTCAAAAGCTCTCTTTTACGCGTATCTGCGCCTGAAACGTCCGAAAAAGCAATCATTTAATAATGACAATAACTTTTGAACCATGCATGCTAGAATCATGATTCTTGCTTTCCTGGGTTGGAAATCTTCTGAATTTTCTATATTAAGTGCATATTTGGTGAAAAAAGCTAAACTCTTTGAGTTATGCAAGTTTTCATAAAAGTGTGACTTGCAGGCTGGAAAGCCCATTTTTGCACTTCTCTGAGCCTAAAACGTCCGAAAAAGCAATCATTTAATAATGACAATAACTTTTGAACCATGCATGCTAGAATCATAATTCTTGCTTTCCTGGGTTGGAAATCTTCTGAATTTTCTATATTTAGTGCAGATTTGGTGAAAAAAGCTCAACTTTTTGAGTTATGCAAGTTTTCATAAAAGTGTGACTTGCAGGCTGGAAAGCCCATTTTTAAGCTTATCTGCGCCTGAAACGTCCGAAAAAGCAATCATTTAATAATGACAATAACTTTTGAACCATGCATGCTAGAATCATAATTCTTGCTTTCCTGGGTTGGAAATCTTCTGAATTTTCTATATTTAGTGCAGATTTGGTGAAAAAAGCTCAACTTTTTGAGTTATGCAAGTTTTCATAAAAGTGTGACTTGCAGGCTGGAAAGCCCATTTTTAAGCTTATCTGCGCCTGAAACGTCCGAAAAAGCAATCATTTAATAATGACAATAACTTTGGAACCATGCATGCTAGAATCATAATTCTTGCTTTTCTAGGTTGGAAATCTTCTGAATTTTCTATATTTAGTGCAGATTTGGTGAAAAAAGCTCAAGTTTTTGAGTTATGCAAGTTTTCATAAAAGTGTGACTTGCAGGCTGGAAAGCCCATTTTTGCACTTCTCTGAGCCTAAAACGTCCGAAAAAGCAATCATTTAATAATGACAATAACTTTTGAACCATGCATGCTAGAATCATAAATCTTGCTTTCCTGGGTTGGAAATCTTCTGAATTTTCTATATTTAGTGCAGATTTGGTGAAAAAAGCTCAAGTTTTTGAGTTATGCAAGTTTTCATAAAAGTGTGACTTGCAGGCTGGAAAGCCCATTTTTAAGCTTATCTGCGCCTGAAACGTCCGAAAAAGCAATCATTTAATAATGACAATAACTTTTGAACCATGCATGCTAGAATCATAATTCTTGCTTTCCTGGGTTGGAAATCTTCTGAATTTTCTATATTTAGTGCAGATTTGGTGAAAAAAGCTCAACTTTTTGAGTTATGCAAGTTTTCATACAAGTGTGACTTGCAGGCTCAAAAGCTCTCTTTTACGCGTATCTGCGCCTGAAACGCCCGAAAAAGCAATCATTTAATAATGACAATAACTTTTGAACCATGCATGCTAGAATCATGATTCTTGCTTTCCTGGGTTGGAAATCTTCTGAATTTTCTATATTTAGTGCAGATTTGGTGAAAAAAGCTCAACGTTTTGAGTTATGCAAGTTTTCATACAAGTGTGACTTGCAAGCTCAAAAGCTCTCTTTTTACGCGTATCTGCACCTGAAACGTCCGAAAAAGCAATCATTTAATAATGACAATAACTTTTGAACCATGCATGCTAGAATCATGATTCTTGCTTTCCTGGGTTGGAAATCTTCTGAATTTTCTATATTTAGTGCAGATTTGGTGAAAAAAGCTCAACTCTTTGAGTTATGCAAGTTTTCATACAAGTGTGACTTGCAGGCTCAAAAGCTCTCTTTTACGCGTATCTGCGCCTGAAACGCCCGAAAAAGCAATCATTTAATAATGACAATAAATTTTGAACCATGCATGCTAGAATCATGATTCTTGCTTTCCTGGGTTGGAAATCTTCTGAATTTTCTATATTTAGTGCAGATTTGGTGAAAAAAGCTCAACTTTTTGAGTTATGCAAGTTTTCATACAAGTGTGACTTGCAGGCTCAAAAGCTCTCTTTTACGTGTATCTGCGCCTGAAACGTCCGAAAAAGCAATCATTTAATAATGACAATAACTTTTGAACCATGCATGCTAGAATCATGATTCTTGCTTTCCTGGGTTGGAAATCTTCTGAATTTTCTATATTTAGTGCAGATTTGGTGAAAAAAGCTCAACTTTTTGAGTTATGCAAGTTTTCATACAAGTGTGACTTGCAGGCTCAAAAGCTCTCTTTTTACGCGTATCTGCACCTGAAACGTCCGAAAAAGCAATCATTTAATAATGACAATAACTTTTGAACCATGCATGCTAGAATCATGATTCTTGCTTTCCTGGGTTGGAAATCTTCTGAATTTTCTATATTTAGTGCAGATTTGGTGAAAAAAGCTAAACTCTTTGAGTTATGCAAGTTTTCATACAAGTGTGACTTGCAGGCTCAAAAGCTCTCTTTTACAATGTCTGCGCCTGAAACGTCCGAAAAAGCAATCATTTAATAATGACAATAACTTTTGAACCATGCACGCGAGAATCGTGATTCTTGCTTTCCTGGGTTGGAAATCTTCTGAATTTTCTATATTTAGTGCAGATTTGGTGAAAAAAGCTCAACTTTTTGAGTTATGCAAGTTTTCATACAGGTGTGACTTGGCTCAAAAGCTCTCTTTTACGCGTATCTGCGCCTGAAACGTCCGAAAAAGCAATCATTTAATAATGACAATAACTTTTGAACCATGCATGCTAGAATCATGATTCTTGCTTTCCTGGGTTGGAAATCTTCTGAATTTTCTATATTTAGTGCAGATTTGGTGAAAAAAGCTCAACTCTTTGAGTTATGCAAGTTTTCATACAAGTGTGACTTGCAGGCTCAAAAGCTCTCTTTTACGCGTATCTGCGCCTGAAACGCCCGAAAAAGCAATCATTTAATAATGACAATAAATTTTGAACCATGCATGCTAGAATCATGATTCTTGCTTTCCTGGGTTGGAAATCTTCTGAATTTTCTATATTTAGTGCAGATTTGGTGAAAAAAGCTAAACTTTTTGAGTTATGCAAGTTTTCATACAAGTGTGACTTGCAGGCTCAAAAGCTCTCTTTTACGTGTATCTGCGCCTGAAACGTCCGAAAAAGCAATCATTTAATAATGACAATAACTTTTGAACCATGCATGCTAGAATCATGATTCTTGCTTTCCTGGGTTGGAAATCTTCTGAATTTTCTATATTTAGTGCAGATTTGGTGAAAAAAGCTCAACTTTTTGAGTTATGCAAGTTTTCATACAAGTGTGACTTGCAGGCTCAAAAGCTCTCTTTTACGTGTATCTGCACCTGAAACGTCCGAAAAAGCAATCATTTAATAATGACAATAACTTTTGAACCATGCATGCTAGAATCATGATTCTTGCTTTCCTGGGTTGGAAATCTTCTGAATTTTCTATATTTAGTGCAGATTTGGTGAAAAAAGCTCAACGTTTTGAGTTATGCAAGTTTTCATACAAGTGTGACTTGCAAGCTCAAAAGCTCTCTTTTTACGCGTATCTGCACCTGAAACGTCCGAAAAAGCAATCATTTAATAATGACAATAACTTTTGAACCATGCATGCTAGAATCATGATTCTTGCTTTCCTGGGTTGGAAATCTTCTGAATTTTCTATATTTAGTGCAGATTTGGTGAAAAAAGCTCAACTCTTTGAGTTATGCAAGTTTTCATACAAGTGTGACTTGCAGGCTCAAAAGCTCTCTTTTACGCGTATCTGCGCCTGAAACGCCCGAAAAAGCAATCATTTAATAATGACAATAAATTTTGAACCATGCATGCTAGAATCATGATTCTTGCTTTCCTGGGTTGGAAATCTTCTGAATTTTCTATATTTAGTGCAGATTTGGTGAAAAAAGCTCAACTTTTTGAGTTATGCAAGTTTTCATACAAGTGTGACTTGCAGGCTCAAAAGCTCTCTTTTACGTGTATCTGCGCCTGAAACGTCCGAAAAAGCAATCATTTAATAATGACAATAACTTTTGAACCATGCATGCTAGAATCATGATTCTTGCTTTCCTGGGTTGGAAATCTTCTGAATTTTCTATATTTAGTGCAGATTTGGTGAAAAAAGCTCAACTTTTTGAGTTATGCAAGTTTTCATACAAGTGTGACTTGCAGGCTCAAAAGCTCTCTTTTTACGCGTATCTGCACCTGAAACGTCCGAAAAAGCAATCATTTAATAATGACAATAACTTTTGAACCATGCATGCTAGAATCATGATTCTTGCTTTCCTGGGTTGGAAATCTTCTGAATTTTCTATATTTAGTGCAGATTTGGTGAAAAAAGCTCAACTCTTTGAGTTATGCAAGTTTTCATACAAGTGTGACTTGCAGGCTCAAAAGCTCTCTTTTACGCGTATCTGCGCCTGAAACGCCCGAAAAAGCAATCATTTAATAATGACAATAAATTTTGAACCATGCATGCTAGAATCATGATTCTTGCTTTCCTGGGTTGGAAATCTTCTGAATTTTCTATATTTAGTGCAGATTTGGTGAAAAAAGCTAAACTTTTTGAGTTATGCAAGTTTTCATACAAGTGTGACTTGCAGGCTCAAAAGCTCTCTTTTACGTGTATCTGCGCCTGAAACGTCCGAAAAAGCAATCATTTAATAATGACAATAACTTTTGAACCATGCATGCTAGAATCATGATTCTTGCTTTCCTGGGTTGGAAATCTTCTGAATTTTCTATATTTAGTGCAGATTTGGTGAAAAAAGCTCAACTTTTTGAGTTATGCAAGTTTTCATACAAGTGTGACTTGCAGGCTCAAAAGCTCTCTTTTACGTGTATCTGCACCTGAAACGTCCGAAAAAGCAATCATTTAATAATGACAATAACTTTTGAACCATGCATGCTAGAATCATGATTCTTGCTTTCCTGGGTTGGAAATCTTCTGAATTTTCTATATTTAGTGCAGATTTGGTGAAAAAAGCTCAACGTTTTGAGTTATGCAAGTTTTCATACAAGTGTGACTTGCAAGCTCAAAAGCTCTCTTTTTACGCGTATCTGCACCTGAAACGTCCGAAAAAGCAATCATTTAATAATGACAATAACTTTTGAACCATGCATGCTAGAATCATGATTCTTGCTTTCCTGGGTTGGAAATCTTCTGAATTTTCTATATTTAGTGCAGATTTGGTGAAAAAAGCTCAACTCTTTGAGTTATGCAAGTTTTCATACAAGTGTGACTTGCAGGCTCAAAAGCTCTCTTTTACGCGTATCTGCGCCTGAAACGCCCGAAAAAGCAATCATTTAATAATGACAATAAATTTTGAACCATGCATGCTAGAATCATGATTCTTGCTTTCCTGGGTTGGAAATCTTCTGAATTTTCTATATTTAGTGCAGATTTGGTGAAAAAAGCTCAACTTTTTGAGTTATGCAAGTTTTCATACAAGTGTGACTTGCAGGCTCAAAAGCTCTCTTTTACGTGTATCTGCGCCTGAAACGTCCGAAAAAGCAATCATTTAATAATGACAATAACTTTTGAACCATGCATGCTAGAATCATGATTCTTGCTTTCCTGGGTTGGAAATCTTCTGAATTTTCTATATTTAGTGCAGATTTGGTGAAAAAAGCTCAACTTTTTGAGTTATGCAAGTTTTCATACAAGTGTGACTTGCAGGCTCAAAAGCTCTCTTTTTACGCGTATCTGCACCTGAAACGTCCGAAAAAGCAATCATTTAATAATGACAATAACTTTTGAACCATGCATGCTAGAATCATGATTCTTGCTTTCCTGGGTTGGAAATCTTCTGAATTTTCTATATTTAGTGCAGATTTGGTGAAAAAAGCTAAACTCTTTGAGTTATGCAAGTTTTCATACAAGTGTGACTTGCAGGCTCAAAAGCTCTCTTTTACAATGTCTGCGCCTGAAACGTCCGAAAAAGCAATCATTTAATAATGACAATAACTTTTGAACCATGCACGCGAGAATCGTGATTCTTGCTTTCCTGGGTTGGAAATCTTCTGAATTTTCTATATTTAGTGCAGATTTGGTGAAAAAAGCTCAACTTTTTGAGTTATGCAAGTTTTCATACAGGTGTGACTTGGCTCAAAAGCTCTCTTTTACGCGTATCTGCGCCTGAAACGTCCGAAAAAGCAATCATTTAATAATGACAATAACTTTTGAACCATGCATGCTAGAATCATGATTCTTGCTTTCCTGGGTTGGAAATCTTCTGAATTTTCTATATTTAGTGCAGATTTGGTGAAAAAAGCTCAACTCTTTGAGTTATGCAAGTTTTCATACAAGTGTGACTTGCAGGCTCAAAAGCTCTCTTTTACGCGTATCTGCGCCTGAAACGCCCGAAAAAGCAATCATTTAATAATGACAATAAATTTTGAACCATGCATGCTAGAATCATGATTCTTGCTTTCCTGGGTTGGAAATCTTCTGAATTTTCTATATTTAGTGCAGATTTGGTGAAAAAAGCTAAACTTTTTGAGTTATGCAAGTTTTCATACAAGTGTGACTTGCAGGCTCAAAAGCTCTCTTTTACGTGTATCTGCGCCTGAAACGTCCGAAAAAGCAATCATTTAAATAATGACAATAACTTTTGAACCATGCATGCTAGAATCATGATTCTTGCTTTCCTGGGTTGGAAATCTTCTGAATTTTCTATATTTAGTGCAGATTTGGTGAAAAAAGCTCAACTTTTTGAGTTATGCAAGTTTTCATACAAGTGTGACTTGCAGGCTCAAAAGCTCTCTTTTACGTGTATCTGCACCTGAAACGTCCGAAAAAGCAATCATTTAATAATGACAATAACTTTTGAACCATGCATGCTAGAATCATGATTCTTGCTTTCCTGGGTTGGAAATCTTCTGAATTTTCTATATTTAGTGCAGATTTGGTGAAAAAGCTCAACTTTTTGAGTTATGCAAGTTTTCATTCAAGTGTGACTTGCAGGCTCAAAAGCTCTCTTTTACGTGTATCTGCGCCTGAAACGTCCGAAAAAGCAATCATTTAATAATGACAATAACTTTTGAACCATGCATGCTAGAATCATGATTCTTGCTTTCCTGGGTTGGAAATCTTCTGAATTTTCTATATTTAGTGCAGATTTGGTGAAAAAAGCTCAACTTTTTGAGTTATGCAAGTTTTCATACAAGTGTGACTTGCAAGCTCAAAAGCTCTCTTTTTACGCGTATCTGCACCTGAAACGTCCGAAAAAGCAATCATTTAATAATGACAATAACTTTTGAACCATGCATGCTAGAATCATGATTCTTGCTTTCCTGGGTTGGAAATCTTCTGAATTTTCTATATTTAGTGCAGATTTGGTGAAAAAAGCTCAACTCTTTGAGTTATGCAAGTTTTCATACAAGTGTGACTTGCAGGCTCAAAAGCTCTCTTTTACGCGTATCTGCGCCTGAAACGCCCGAAAAAGCAATCATTTAATAATGACAATAAATTTTGAACTATGCATGCTAGAATCATGATTCTTGCTTTCCTGGGTTGGAAATCTTCAGAATTTTCTATATTTAGTGCAGAATTGGTGAAAAAAGCTTAACTCTTTGAGTTATGCAAGTTTTCATACAAGTGTGACTTGCAGGCTCAAAAGCTCTCTTTTACGCGTATCTGCGCCTGAAACGCCCGAAAAAGCAATCATTTAATAATGACAATAACTTTTGAACCATGCATGCTAGAATCATGATTCTTGCTTTCCTGGGTTGGAAATCTTCTGAATTTTCTATATTTAGTGCAGATTTGGTGAAAAAAAGCTCAACTCTTTGAGTTATGCAAGTTTTCATACAAGTGTGACTTGCAGGCTCAAAAGCTCTCTTTTACGCGTATCTGCGCCTGAAACGTCCGAAAAAGCAATCATTTAATAATGACAATAACTTTTGAACCATGCATGCTAGAATCATGATTCTTGCTTTCCTGGGTTGGAAATCTTCAGAATTTTCTATATTTAGTGCAGATTTGGTGAAAAAAGCTCAACTCTTTGAGTTATGCAAGTTTTCATACAAGTGTGACTTGCAGGCTCAAAAGCTCTCTTTTACGCGTATCTGCGCCTGAAACGTCCGAAAAAGCAATCATTTAATAATGACAATAACTTTTGAACCATGCATGCTAGAATCATGATTCTTGCTTTCCTGGGTTGGAAATCTTCTGAATTTTCTATATTTAGTGCAGATTTGGTGAAAAAAGCTAAACTCTTTGAGTCATGCAAGTTTTCATACAAGTGTGACTTGCAGGCTCAAAAGCTCTCTTTTACCATTTCTGCGCCTGAAACGTCCGAAAAAGCAATCATTTAATAATGACAATAACTTTTGAACCATGCACGCGAGAATCGTGATTCTTGCTTTCCTGGGTTGGAAATC
>NW_028283295.1:7500-20000 GCF_059441175.1 Urocampus carinirostris
GCGGACGCGCGACACCGACGGGCGGACGGACACGGAGCGCCGCCCGAGTCTGTATTTGAGGGTACGAAGGGACGGGGGTCCCTGCGAAACCCCAGCCGCGGAGTGGGCGGGGACACGGGTCGCGCGCCACCCGCCGGGCGGACCGGCGGAATGTCGCGGAGGGCCCGAGCCTCGCCCGCGCGGACCGGGTTCTCGCGCCACCCGCCGGACGGACCGGCGGAATGTCGCGGAGGGCCCGGCCCGCGTCCGATCGATTGGAAAGCGCCGCTCAGACAGGCGTGGCCCCGGGGTAAAACCGGGGCCGCAATGTGCGTTCAAAGTGTCGATGATCAATGTGTCCTGCAAATCACATTAGTTCTCGCAGCTAGCTGCGTTCTTCATCGACGCACGAGCCGAGTGATCCACCGCTAAGAGTCGTACGTTTGGGCCCTTTTACGTCCGCCCGGGACGATCGGAGACAAATTCACGACAGGGTTTGTACCGGAGACGAACGCGCCGCGGGTGCCGTTCGGTCGCTCCCGCGAGCGAGCCCCTAACCCGCGGCGCGGTTACCGACGGGCGCGATACGCGCGACGCCGCGACGAGCCGAGCGGGTCGGGCGCGCGGCGCTGAGGCCGGCGCCCGGCGTCTCCCGCTCGGGGCCGCGACGGCGCCCGAGACGTGCGTCGGCCCGGGTAGGTCGGGCGCTCGGCGCTGAGGCCGGCGCCCGGCGTCTCCCGCTCGGGCCTGACACGACTCGGCGACCGGACTCGCCGGGTAGGTCGGGGGCTCGGCGCTGAGGCCGGCCCCCGGCGTCTCCTACCCGGACCCCGGAAGGCCATCCGACTTGGAAGCCCCGCCGCGCCGCGAAGCGACGCTTTGGGTGTTGCTACCCGTCAGCGAGTGGGTTTGGTTTACAAGGGCGGCGCGACCGCGCTGACACCGAGGGGGGACTGGCCCCCGACCCGGCCGCGGCCTGCCCGGACTATGGATGGACAGAGGAGACCGCGGCGGACCGCGCGGAACCGAACCCCCGGTGTCCGGAGCCCCGGGAGGGACTCCGGTGTCCGGGGGCCGGCCCACGCGCGCGCTACGCGGCCCCTCGAGGGCTCCGGCCGACGGACGCGTTTGGCCGGGGAAAAAGGTAGCCGGTGGGAGCACCGTTTCGTCGCCCTGAACCTTCGTCTCGGGCGGGCGTCCCGACGCCGCCGCCATACGGCCGTTGTGATCCGTGCGGGGATCCGCTTGCTCGGCGACCCTCGCCGAGAGCAGCCCCGCGCCGCACGGACACGCGACACCGACGGGCGGACGGACGCCGGGGCGCCGGCCCGAACCGTTACCTTTAAAGGACGGGAGGTCGTCGAGGCGAGTGCCGCCCCGGAAGCGCGCGCCGGAAGCGCGAGAACCGCGCCGAGCTAGGGTCGTCGGCAGAGGGGGATTCCCCGGTTACGGGGGTCCCGCGCACGGCCGCCGCCTTTCGCCCGTCGCTGGCGGTCGCCTGTCGTCGCGCCGCGCCGCGCTACTGGGGTCGTCGGACGAGCGCGCTACCCCGCTCGCACGGAGGTAGCGCGACATCGCCCGCCGCCTTTTCTCGCGTCGCGCCGCGCCGCGTGGCGCCCGCCGAACTCGCTCCGACGCGCGGCCCGGGAGTGACCCGCGCCGCGCCCCCCGTCCCGTCCCGTCCCGGTCTACCCTCTTCCTCCGCCTGCGACGACCCGCCGCCCTCGGCGTCTGGCTCGTCGGGGGTGTACCGAGGCGGATCTGCTGCCGCTCGTACGTTAATGATCCTTCTGCAGGTTCACCTACAGAAACCTTGTTACGACTTTTACTTCCTCTAGATAGTCAAGTTCGACCGTCTTCTGGCACACCGCCGGAGCCGGGGCCGGCCCCGGCGGGGACTATCCGAGGACCTCACTAAGCCATCCGATCGGTAGTAGCGACGGGCGGTGTGTACAAAGGGCAGGGACTTAATCAACGCAGGCTAATGACCCGCGCTTACTGGGAATTCCTCGTTGGTGGGAAATAATTGCAATCCCCAGGCCCTGTCACGAGCGGGGTTCATAGGATTACCCGCGCCTGCCGGCGCGGGGATAGACGACGCGCTTATACGCTCAGTGTGGCGCGCGTGCAGCCCCGGACATCTAAGGGCATCACAGACCTGTTATTGCTCATTCTCGTGTGGCTGAGAGCCACTTGTCCCTCTAAGAAGTTTTCTGCCGCCGACCGCGCGGGGGGCCGCGGTACTATTTAGTATGTTTGAGTCTCGTTCGTTATCGGAATTAACCAGACAAATCGCTCCACCAACTACGAACGGCCATGCACCACCACCCACGGTATCGAGAAAGAGCCTTCAATCTGTCAATCCTTTCCGTGTCCGGGCCGGGTGAGGTTTCCCGTGTTGAGTCAAATTAAGCCGCATGCTCCACTCCTGGTGGTGCCCTTCCGTCAATTCCTTTAAGTTTCAGCTTTGCAACAATACTCCCCCCGGAACCCAGACACTTGGTCGGTTTCCCGGGTGCTGCTCGGCGGGTCATGGGAATAACGCCGCCGGATCGCGAGTCGGCATCGTTTATGGTCGGAACTAGGACGGTATCTGATCGTCTTCGAACCTCCGACTTTCGTTCTTGATTAATGAAAACATTCTTGGCAAATGCTTTCGCTCTCGTCCGTCTTGCGCCGGTCCAAGAATTTCACCTCTAGCGGCGCAGTACGAATGCCCCCGGCCGTCCCTCTTAATCATGGCCCCAGTTCATGACAACCCACAAAATAGAACCGGAGTCCTATTCCATTATTCCCAGCTGCGATATGCAGGGGCGGCCGTGTGGCCTGCTTTGAACACTCTAATTTCCTCAAAGTAAACGCTTCGGGCCCCGCGAGTGACACCCAGCGAAGGGCATCACGGGGGCTTTTGCCGAGAGGCAGGGGCTGGGACAGACGGATGCACGCCTCGCGGCGGACCGTCAGCTCGCGTCCCGGGGTCCAACTAGGAGCTTTTTAACTGCAGCAACTTTAAAATACGCTATTGGAGCTGGAATTACCGCGGCTGCTGGCACCAGACTTGCCCTCCAATGGATGCTGGCCGATGGGTTTGTGTTCGGCTCATTCCAATTACGGAGACTCGAACGAGTCCCGTATTGTTATTTTTCGTCACTACCTCCCCGTGTCGGGAGTGGGTAATTTGCGCGCCTGCTGCCTTCCTTGGATGTGGTAGCCGTTTCTCATGCTCCCTCTCCGGAATCGAACCCTGATTCCCCGTTACCCGTGGTCACCATGGTAGGCGCAGAGTCTACCATCGAAAGTTGATAGGGCAGACATTCGAATGAGTCGTCGCCGCCTCGGGTGGGCGAGCGATCGGCACGAGGTTATCCTGAGTCAACACAAAGGGGGGGCCGGGCCGGCGGAACGAGGACCGGCGCGCGCGGAGCCGCCCGCGCCGCTTACGCCCCCGCCCGGAGAGGCGGAGGCCGGACGCGGGGGACGCGCGCGACGGCTGAGCCCCCGCCCGCCGGACACCGCGTGGGTTTTTGTGTCTGATAAATGCACGCGTCCCCGGGGCGAGGCCGGAGCCCCGCCCGCGAGTCGGCGCTCGTTTGCATGTATTAGCTCTGGATTTGCCACAGTTATCCAAGTAACGGTGGAGCGATCAAAGGAACCATAACTGATTTAATGAGCCGTTCGCAGTTTCACTGTACTGGCCATTCGTACTTAGACATGCATGGCTTAATCTTGAAAACAAGCATATGCTACTGGCAGGATCAACCAGAGTGCGTCTGCCGCCGGGGGGGCGCTGCTGGTGGCGGTGCGGCCCTGGTCCGGGACGAGGCTGTGGCTACAGCCGGGCCCGGGGGGCCGCGCGACACTCGTATACGTTCGGACGGGCTGACGAGCGGGTGTCGTGAAACGATGTTTCGCGCGGAGCCCTAGCACGCGTGGCGTCGGGCTCCGCGACGGTCGGACGTCTGGGTGTGGCTCGAGACGGAAGCTCGACCTCGGTTCGTCTTGGTTCTGCCGCCAAAAGGTTCACGCCGAGGCATGGTTTCGCAAGAGGGCCCCGCGAGTGCCAGCCGTGGATCCCGCCTCACTCGTAACTCGTATCGGATTCGTCCGGCCTCACTTTCGTTCGCACATCGGACAGTTATACGTGTGCTTTAGTAGCTTCCGTTCCCTCTTAGTGAGGCCGTCCGTACGTACCGCCCCAGCTCTTTCTGAGGCGGGTATCCACTCGGCTCGGGGGGGCCCAACGTTTGCCTAGTATCCTCGGCGCTGGAGCTTGACCCGCAAAGCCGGAGGAGCCGCACGCCCGAACACCGGCTTGCGCCGGCCGACGTGGGCCCTCCGAGGCGGGTCTCGTGTGCCAATCGCTCAGTTGGGGAACCGGCAGGCCCGTGGGCCGACGCCGGCTCACCCGGGGGTGAAGGGTGCTTCGATGGAGGCCCCCTGTCAGCCTCCGCGGAAGTCCGGCTTCAATACTTTAAAGTTTGAAAAACTTAGACATTTTTCGAGAACCGGAGCTTAGAGGGGTACATGCAAAAGCCAGGGCCGCGGGAAGCGCCCTAAATACTTCAATACTTTAAAATTTGAAAAACTTAGAAATTTTTCGAGAACCGGCATCTTCCCTCGGTAATTGCGAGATGCGAGGCCGCCCCTAGCCTCTGCTCTGTCGGACTCAATGGTCACGGGTGGCCGCTGATTAGCCCTGGTGCTCACCTCTCAAAATTGCGAGTCCCTAATATAATTCTGGCTGTCGGCTGGAGAAGGGGGTATAAAATCGGCACTTGAGGGAACGCCGGGCCCTCAAGTTCGGGGCCCTCTAGCGGATTTTTGAGGTACTGCACTCCCATTGGAAATGCATGGGCGCTCCGTCCACTACCATGTAATTCCCTCACAATATCTGCCCCTGCGTGGCCGCGGGATGCTACTGCAGCCCCGTTGGTAATGAATGGGCCTTTCGGAGGCCATAAATACAGCGCCGCTGCATGGATTTTGGCGGTACTGCTGCTGTCGCTGAAAATACATGGACCCGTCTGAATGAATGGGCCTTTCGGAGGCCATAAACTCAGCGCCTCTGCATGGATTTTGGCGGTACTGCGGCTGTCGCTGAAAATACATGGACCCGTCTGAATGAATGGGCCTTTCGGAGGCCATAAATCCAGCGCCGCTGCATGGATTTTGGCGGTACTGCGGCTGTCGCTGAAAATACATGGACCCGTCTGAATGAATGGACAAAATATAAATCAGACACTACAGAACACAAGCATAATCCAAGATTACAAAATCATCTCAGCCTTTAAAAGAAACAAAAACCTGAAAGACTAGTTAGTAAAAAGTAAATTACCAGAAATCAACATAACACAAACGCAGGGCCCCACATTCTACAAACAAGCCACCACAGTTAGGAACACCGTCACCAACACAAACTACCTAATTAAACAAACAATCACACCTGCTACGGAAAACTGAAAATACATGGACCCGTCTGAATGTATGGGCCTTTCGGAGGCCATAAACTCAGCCAGCGCCGGGCCAGTGTTTGGGGTATTGTGCCCGCCACTAGTGGCTGAATACATAATAATAATAATAATAATAATAATAATTCCCTTGTATTGTCATTCTGTGTAACAATGTACACAGAACGAAATGTCGATTGCACTGGGCTAGTGTTGAGGGAACGTCGGGCCCTCAAGTTCGGTGGCTTGGAGCGGATTTTTGAGGTACTGCACTCCCATTGGAAATGCATGGGCGCTCCGTCCACTACCATGTAATTCCCTCACAATATCTGCCCCTGCGTGGCCGCGGGATGCTACTGCAGCCCCGTTGGTAATGAATGGGCCTTTCGGAGGCCATAAATACAGCGCCGCTGCATGGATTTTGGCGGTACTGCTGCTGTCGCTGAAAATACATGGACCCGTCTGAATGAATGGGCCTTTCGGAGGCCATAAACTCAGCGCCTCTGCATGGATTTTGGCGGTACTGCGGCTGTCGCTGAAAATACATGGACCCGTCTGAATGAATGGGCCTTTCGGAGGCCATAAATCCAGCGCCGCTGCATGGATTTTGGCGGTACTGCGGCTGTCGTTGAAAATACATGGACCCGTCTGAATGAATGGGCCTTTCGGATTCCATAAACCCAGCGCCGCTGCATGGATTTTGGCGGTACTGCGGCTGTCGCTGAAAATACATGGACCCGTCTGAATGAATGGGCCTTTCGGAGGCCATAAACTCAGCGCCGCTGCATGGATTTTGGCGGTACTGCGGCTGTCGCTGAAAATACATGGACCCGTCTGAATGAATGGACAAAATATAAATCAGACACTACAGAACACAAGCATAATCCAAGATTACAAAATCATCTCAGCCTTTAAAAGAAACAAAAACCTGAAAGACTACTTAGTAAAAAGTAAATTACCAGAAATCAACATAACACAAACGCAGGGCCCCACATTCTACAAACAAGCCACCACAGTTAGGAACACCGTCACCAACACAAACTACCTAATTAAACAAACAATCACACCTGCTACGGAAAACTGAAAATACATGGACCCGTCTGAATGTATGGGCCTTTCGGAGGCCATAAACTCAGCCAGCGCCGGGCCAGTGTTTGGGGTATTGTGCCCGCCACTAGTGGCTGAATACATAATAATAATAATAATAATAATAATAATTCCCTTGTATTGTCATTCTGTGTAACAATGTACACAGAACGAAATGTCGATTGCACTGGGCTAGTGTTGAGGGAACGTCGGGCCCTCAAGTTCGGTGGCTTGGAGCGGATTTTTGAGGTACTGCACTCCCATTGGAAATGCATGGGCGCTCCGTCCACTACCATGTAATTCCCTCACAATATCTGCCCCTGCGTGGCCGCGGGATGCTACTGCAGCCCCGTTGGTAATGAATGGGCCTTTCGGAGGCCATAAATACAGCGCCGCTGCATGGATTTTGGCGGTACTGCTGCTGTCGCTGAAAATACATGGACCCGTCTGAATGAATGGGCCTTTCGGAGGCCATAAACTCAGCGCCTCTGCATGGATTTTGGCGGTACTGCGGCTGTCGCTGAAAATACATGGACCCGTCTGAATGAATGGGCCTTTCGGAGGCCATAAATCCAGCGCCGCTGCATGGATTTTGGCGGTACTGCGGCTGTCGCTGAAAATACATGGACCCGTCTGAATGTATGGGCCTTTCGGAGGCCATATACTCAGCTGAAGGTTGAGAACTTGGCTAGTGTTTGGGGACTTGTGCCCGCCACTAGTGGCTGAAATCCGGGCCGGTGTTTGGGGAATTGTGCGCGTATTATCGGGCCGGTGTTTGGGGATATGCGCGCGTATTATCGGACCGGTGTTTGGGGAATCGTGCCCGCCACTAGTGGCTGAATCCCGGGCTAGTGTTGGGGGACTTGTGCCCGCCAATAGTGGCTGAAATCCGCGCCGGTGTTTGGGGAATTGTGCGCGTATTATCGGGCCGGTGTTTGGGGATATGCGCGCGTATTATCGGACCGGTGTTTGGGGATTTGTGCCCGCCACTAGTGGCTGAGAACTTGGCTAGTGTTTGGGGACTTGTGCCCGCCACTAGTGGCTGAAATCCGGGCCGGTGTTTGGGGAATTGTGCGCGTATTATCGGGCCGGTGTTTGGGGATATGCGCGCGTATTATCGGACCGGTGTTTGGGGAATCGTGCCCGCCACTAGTGGCTGAATCCCGGGCTAGTGTTGGGGGACTTGTGCCCGCCAATAGTGGCTGAGAACTTGGCTAGTGTTGGGGGACTTGTGCCCGCCACTAGTGGCTGAAATCCGCGCCGGTGTTTGGGGAATTGTGCGCGTATTATCGGGCCGGTGTTTGGGGAATCGTGCCCGCCACTAGTGGCTGAATCCCGGGCTAGTGTTGGGGGACTTGTGCCCGCCAATAGTGGCTGAAATCCGCGCCGGTGTTTGGGGAATTGTGCGCGTATTATCGGGCCGGTGTTTGGGGATATGCGCGCGTATTATCGGACCGGTGTTTGGGGAATCGTGCCCGCCACTAGTGGCTGAATCCCGGGCTAGTGTTGGGGGACTTGTGCCCGCCAATAGTGGCTGAAATCCGCGCCGGTGTTTGGGGAATTGTGCGCGTATTATCGGGCCGGTGTTTGGGGATATGCGCGCGTATTATCGGACCGGTGTTTGGGGAATTGTGCCCGCCACTAGTGGCTGAGAACTGGGCTAGTGTTGGGGGACTTGTGCCCGCCACTAGTGGCTGAAATCCGGGCCGGTGTTTGGGGAATTGTGCGCGTATTATCGGGCCGGTGTTTGGGGATATGCGCGCGTATTATCGGGCCGGTGTTTGGGGATATGCGCGCGTATTATCGGACCGGTGTTTGGGGAATCGTGCCCGCCACTAGTGGCTGAATCCCGGGCTAGTGTTGGGGGACTTGTGCCCGCCAATAGTGGCTGAAATCCGCGCCGGTGTTTGGGGAATTGTGCGCGTATTATCGGGCCGGTGTTTGGGGATATGCGCGCGTATTATCGGACCGGTGTTTGGGGAATCGTGCCCGCCACTAGTGGCTGAATCCCGGGCTAGTGTTGGGGGACTTGTGCCCGCCAATAGTGGCTGAAATCCGCGCCGGTGTTTGGGGAATTGTGCGCGTATTATCGGGCCGGTGTTTGGGGATATGCGCGCGTATTATCGGACCGGTGTTTGGGGAATTGTGCCCGCCACTAGTGGCTGAATCCCGGGCTAGTGTTGGGGGACTTGTGCCCGCCACTAGTGGCTGAAATCCGCGCCGGTGTTTGGGGAATTGTGCGCGTATTATCGGGCCGGTGTTTGGGGATATGCGCGCGTATTATCGGACCGGTGTTTGGGGAATCGTGCCCGCCACTAGTGGCTGAATCCCGGGCTAGTGTTGGGGGACTTGTGCCCGCCAATAGTGGCTGAAATCCGCGCCGGTGTTTGGGGAATTGTGCGCGTATTATCGGGCCGGTGTTTGGGGATATGCGCGCGTATTATCGGACCGGTGTTTGGGGAATTGTGCCCGCCACTAGTGGCTGAGAACTGGGCTAGTGTTGGGGGACTTGTGCCCGCCACTAGTGGCTGAAATCCGGGCCGGTGTTTGGGGAATTGTGCGCGTATTATCGGGCCGGTGTTTGGGGATATGCGCGCGTATTATCGGGCCGGTGTTTGGGGATATGCGCGCGTATTATCGGACCGGTGTTTGGGGAATCGTGCCCGCCACTAGTGGCTGAATCCCGGGCTAGTGTTGGGGGACTTGTGCCCGCCAATAGTGGCTGAAATCCGCGCCGGTGTTTGGGGAATTGTGCGCGTATTATCGGGCCGGTGTTTGGGGATATGCGCGCGTATTATCGGACCGGTGTTTGGGGAATCGTGCCCGCCACTAGTGGCTGAATCCCGGGCTAGTGTTGGGGGACTTGTGCCCGCCAATAGTGGCTGAAATCCGCGCCGGTGTTTGGGGAATTGTGCGCGTATTATCGGGCCGGTGTTTGGGGATATGCGCGCGTATTATCGGACCGGTGTTTGGGGAATTGTGCCCGCCACTAGTGGCTGAGAACTTGGCTAGTGTTTGGGGACTTGTGCCCGCCACTAGTGGCTGAAATCCGGGCCGGTGTTTGGGGAATTGTGCGCGTATTATCGGGCCGGTGTTTGGGGATATGCGCGCGTATTATCGGACCGGTGTTTGGGGAATCGTGCCCGCCACTAGTGGCTGAATCCCGGGCTAGTGTTGGGGGACTTGTGCCCGCCAATAGTGGCTGAGAACTTGGCTAGTGTTGGGGGACTTGTGCCCGCCACTAGTGGCTGAAATCCGCGCCGGTGTTTGGGGAATTGTGCGCGTATTATCGGGCCGGTGTTTGGGGAATCGTGCCCGCCACTAGTGGCTGAATCCCGGGCTAGTGTTGGGGGACTTGTGCCCGCCAATAGTGGCTGAAATCCGCGCCGGTGTTTGGGGAATTGTGCGCGTATTATCGGGCCGGTGTTTGGGGATATGCGCGCGTATTATCGGACCGGTGTTTGGGGAATCGTGCCCGCCACTAGTGGCTGAATCCCGGGCTAGTGTTGGGGGACTTGTGCCCGCCAATAGTGGCTGAAATCCGCGCCGGTGTTTGGGGAATTGTGCGCGTATTATCGGGCCGGTGTTTGGGGATATGCGCGCGTATTATCGGGCCGGTGTTTGGGGATATGCGCGCGTATTATCGGACCGGTGTTTGGGGAATCGTGCCCGCCACTAGTGGCTGAATCCCGGGCTAGTGTTGGGGGACTTGTGCCCGCCAATAGTGGCTGAAATCCGCGCCGGTGTTTGGGGAATTGTGCGCGTATTATCGGGCCGGTGTTTGGGGATATGCGCGCGTATTATCGGACCGGTGTTTGGGGAATCGTGCCCGCCACTAGTGGCTGAATCCCGGGCTAGTGTTGGGGGACTTGTGCCCGCCAATAGTGGCTGAAATCCGCGCCGGTGTTTGGGGAATTGTGCGCGTATTATCGGGCCGGTGTTTGGGGATATGCGCGCGTATTATCGGACCGGTGTTTGGGGAATTGTGCCCGCCACTAGTGGCTGAGAACTGGGCTAGTGTTGGGGGACTTGTGCCCTCCAATAGTGGCTGAAATCCGGGCTAGTGTTGAGGGACTTGTGCCCGCCAATAGTGGCTGAAATCCGCGCCGGTGTTTGGGGAATTGTGCGCGTATTATCGGGCCGGTGTTTGGGGATATGCGCGCGTATTATCGGACCGGTGTTTGGGGAATCGTGCCCGCCACTAGTGGCTGAGAACTTGGCTAGTGTTTGGGGACTTGTGCCCGCCACTAGTGGCTGAAATCCGCGCCGGTGTTTGGGGAATTGTGCGCGTATTATCGGGCCGGTGTTTGGGGATATGCGCGCGTATTATCGGACCGGTGTTTGGGGAATTGTGCCCGCCACTAGTGGCTGAGAACTTGGCTAGTGTTTGGGGACTTGTGCCCGCCACTAGTGGCTGAAATCCGGGCCGGTGTTTGGGGAATTGTGCGCGTTTTATCGGGCCGGTGTTTGGGGATATGCGCGCGTATTATCGGACCGGTGTTTGGGGAATCGTGCCCGCCACTAGTGGCTGAATCCCGGGCTAGTGTTGGGGGACTTGTGCCCGCCAATAGTGGCTGAATCCCGGGCTAGTGTTGGGGGACTTGTGCCCGCCAATAGTGGCTGAAATCCGCGCCGGTGTTTGGGGAATTGTGCGCGTATTATCGGGCCGGTGTTTGGGGATATGCGCGCGTATTATCGGACCGGTGTTTGGGGAATTGTGCCCGCCACTAGTGGCTGAGAACTTGGCTAGTGTTTGGGGACTTGTGCCCGCCACTAGTGGCTGAAATCCGGGCCGGTGTTTGGGGAATTGTGCGCGTATTATCGGGCCGGTGTTTGGGGATATGCGCGCGTATTATCGGACCGGTGTTTGGGGAATCGTGCCCGCCACTAGTGGCTGAATCCCGGGCTAGTGTTGGGGGACTTGTGCCCGCCAATAGTGGCTGAAATCCGCGCCGGTGTTTGGGGAATTGTGCGCGTATTATCGGGCCGGTGTTTGGGGATATGCGCGCGTATTATCGGACCGGTGTTTGGGGAATCGTGCCCGCCACTAGTGGCTGAGAACTTGGCTAGTGTTTGGGGACTTGTGCCCGCCACTAGTGGCTGAAATCCGCGCCGGTGTTTGGGGAATTGTGCGCGTATTATCGGGCCGGTGTTTGGGGATATGCGCGCGTATTATCGGACCGGTGTTTGGGGAATTGTGCCCGCCACTAGTGGCTGAGAACTTGGCTAGTGTTTGGGGACTTGTGCCCGCCACTAGTGGCTGAAATCCGGGCCGGTGTTTGGGGAATTGTGCGCGTATTATCGGGCCGGTGTTTGGGGATATGCGCGCGTATTATCGGGCCGGTGTTTGGGGATATGCGCGCGTATTATCGGACCGGTGTTTGGGGACTTGTGCCCGCCACTAGTGGCTGAATCCCGGGCTAGTGTTGGGGGACTTGTGCCCGCCAATAGTGGCTGAAATCTGCGCCGGTGTTTGGGGAATTGTGCGCGTATTATCGGGCCGGTGTTTGGGGATATGCGCGCGTATTATCGGACCGGTGTTTGGGGAATTGTGCCCGCCACTAGTGGCTGAGAACTTGGCTAGTGTTTGGGGACTTGTGCCCGCCACTAGTGGCTGAAATCCGGGCCGGTGTTTGGGGAATTGCGCGCGTATTATCGGGCCGGTGTTTGGGGATATGCGCGCGTATTATCGGACCGGTGTTTGGGGAATTGTGCCCGCCACTAGTGGCTGAGAACTTGGCTAGTGTTTGGGGACTTGTGCCCGCCACTAGTGGCTGAAATCCGGGCCGGTGTTTGGGGAATTGTGCGCGTTTTATCGGGCCGGTGTTTGGGGATATGCGCGCGTATTATCGGACCGGTGTTTGGGGATATGCGCGCGTATTATCGGACCGGTGTTTGGGGAATTGTGCCCGCCACTAGTGGCTGAATCCCGGGCTAGTGTTGGGGGACTAGTGGTCGTAAAACCGGGCCGGTGTTTGGGGACTTATA
>NW_028283296.1:0-24728 GCF_059441175.1 Urocampus carinirostris
GACAGACAGACAGACAGACAGACAGACAGACAGACAGACAGACAGACAGACAGACAGACAGACAGACAGACAGACAGACAGACAGACAGACAGACAGACAGACAGACAGACAGACAGACAGACAGACAGACAGACAGACAGACAGACAGACAGACAGACAGACAGACAGACAGACAGACAGACAGACAGACAGACAGACAGACAGACAGACAGACAGACAGACAGACAGACAGACAGACAGACAGACAGACAGACAGACAGACAGACAGACAGACAGACAGACAGACAGACAGACAGACAGACAGACAGACAGACAGACAGACAGACAGACAGACAGACAGACAGACAGACAGACAGACAGACAGACAGACAGACAGACAGACAGACAGACAGACAGACAGACAGACAGACAGACAGACAGACAGACAGACAGACAGACAGACAGACAGACAGACAGACAGACAGACAGACAGACAGACAGACAGACAGACAGACAGACAGACAGACAGACAGACAGACAGACAGACAGACAGACAGACAGACAGACAGACAGACAGACAGACAGACAGACAGACAGACAGACAGACAGACAGACAGACAGACAGACAGACAGACAGACAGACAGACAGACAGACAGACAGACAGACAGACAGACAGACAGACAGACAGACAGACAGACAGACAGACAGACAGACAGACAGACAGACAGACAGACAGACAGACAGACAGACAGACAGACAGACAGACAGACAGACAGACAGACAGACAGACAGACAGACAGACAGACAGACAGACAGACAGACAGACAGACAGACAGACAGACAGACAGACAGACAGACAGACAGACAGACAGACAGACAGACAGACAGACAGACAGACAGACAGACAGACAGACAGACAGACAGACAGACAGACAGACAGACAGACAGACAGACAGACAGACAGACAGACAGACAGACAGACAGACAGACAGACAGACAGACAGACAGACAGACAGACAGACAGACAGACAGACAGACAGACAGACAGACAGACAGACAGACAGACAGACAGACAGACAGACAGACAGACAGACAGACAGACAGACAGACAGACAGACAGACAGACAGACAGACAGACAGACAGACAGACAGACAGACAGACAGACAGACAGACAGACAGACAGACAGACAGACAGACAGACAGACAGACAGACAGACAGACAGACAGACAGACAGACAGACAGACAGACAGACAGACAGACAGACAGACAGACAGACAGACAGACAGACAGACAGACAGACAATTCTTTTTGGAGAAAGCATTGAAAGAGGTTCTTTTTATAGAATGGATTTGACGACAGTCAACTTTTTTTCTAGTAAAGTCCTTGGTGGTCTAGTGGCTAGGATCCAGCACTTTCACTGCTGTGGCCCGGGTTCGATTCCAGGTCAGGGAAACTGTTACACGCAGATAGAAAATTCCTCTTGAGGAATTGGAAAGAAAATTGAAAGATGTTCCTTTTTCTAGAATGGGTTTTCCGACAGTCAACTTTTTTCCTGTTCATTCCCTGATGGACTAGTGGCTAGGATCCAGCACTCTCACTGCTGTGGCCCGGGTTCGATTCCCGGTCAGGTCTATTATAATAGACGGAAAGACAGAAAATTCTTATTGGAGAAAGCATTGAAAGAGGTTCCTTTTTCTAGAATGGGTTTGACGACAGTCAACTTTTTTTCTAGTAAAGTCCTTGGTGGTTGGTCTAGTGGCTAGGATCCAGCACTTTCACTGCTGTGGCCCGGGTTCGATTCCAGGTCAGGGAAACTGTTACACGCAGATAGAAAATTCCTCTTGAGGAATTGGAAAGAAAATTGAAAGATGTTCCTTTTTCTAGAATGGGTTTTCCGACAGTCAACTTTTTTCCTGTTCATTCCCTGATGGACTAGTGGCTAGGATCCAGCACTCTCACTGCTGTGGCCCGGGTTCGATTCCCGGTCAGGTCTATTATAATAGACGGAAAGACAGAAAATTCTTATTGGAGAAAGCATTGAAAGAGGTTCCTTTTTCTAGAATGGGTTTTCCGACAGTCAACTTTTTTTCTAGTAAAGTCCTTGGTGGTCTAGTGGCTAGGATCCAGCACTTTCACTGCTGTGGCCTGGGTTCGATTCCAGGTCAGGTCTATTATTATAGACGGAAAGACAGAAAATTCTTATTGGAGAAAGCATTGAAAGAGGTTCCTTTTATAGAATGGATTTGACGACAGTCAACTTTTTTTCTAGTAAAGTCCTTGGTGGTCTAGTGGCTAGGATCCAGCACTTTCACTGCTGTGGCCTGGGTTCGATTCCAGGTCAGGTCTATTATTATAGACGGAAAGACAGAAAATTCTTATTGGAGAAAGCATTGAAAGAGGTTCCTTTTATAGAATGGATTTGACGACAGTCAACTTTTTTTCTAGTAAAGTCCTTGGTGGTCTAGTGGCTAGGATCCAGCACTTTCACTGCTGTGGCCCGGGTTCGATTCCAGGTCAGGGAAACTGTTACACGCAGATAGAAAATTCCTCTTGAGGAATTGGAAAGAAAATTGAAAGATGTTCCTTTTTCTAGAATGGGTTTTCCGACAGTCAACTTTTTTCCTGTTCATTCCCTGATGGACTAGTGGCTAGGATCCAGCACTCTCACTGCTGTGGCCCGGGTTCGATTCCCGGTCAGGTCTATTATAATAGACGGAAAGACAGAAAATTCTTATTGGAGAAAGCATTGAAAGAGGTTCCTTTTTCTAGAATGGGTTTTCCGACAGTCAACTTTTTTTCTAGTAAAGTCCTTGGTGGTCTAGTGGCTAGGATCCAGCACTTTCACTGCTGTGGCCTGGGTTCGATTCCAGGTCAGGTCTATTATTATAGACGGAAAGACAGAAAATTCTTATTGGAGAAAGCATTGAAAGAGGTTCCTTTTATAGAATGGATTTGACAACAGTCAACTTTTTTTCTAGTAAAGTCCTTGGTGGTCTAGTGGCTAGGATTCAGCACTTTCACTGCTGTGGCCTGGGTTCGATTCCAGGTCAGGGAAACTGTTACACGCAGATAGAAAATTCCTCTTGAGGAATTGGAATGAACATTGAAAGAGGTTCCTTTTTCTAGAATGGGTTTTCCGACAGTCAACTTTTTTCCTGTACAGTCCCTGATGGTCTAGTGGCTAGGATCCAGCACTCTCACTGCTGTGGCCCGGGTTCGATTCCCGGTCAGGTCTATTATAATAGACGGAAAGACAGAAATTTTTTATCGGAGAAAGCATTGAAAGAGGTTCCTTTTATAGAATGGATTTGACGACAGTCAACTTTTTTCTAGTAAAGTCCTTGGTGGTCTAGTGGCTAGGATCCAGCACTCTCACTGCTGTGGCCCGGGTTTGATTCCCGGTCAGGGAAACTATGACAGACAGACAGACAGACAGACAGACAGACAGACAGACAGACAGACAGACAGACAGACAGACAGACAGACAGACAGACAGACAGACAGACAGACAGACAGACAGACAGACAGACAGACAGACAGACAGACAGACAGACAGACAGACAGACAGACAGACAGACAGACAGACAGACAGACAGACAGACAGACAGACAGACAGACAGACAGACAGACAGACAGACAGACAGACAGACAGACAGACAGACAGACAGACAGACAGACAGACAGACAGACAGACAGACAGACAGACAGACAGACAGACAGACAGACAGACAGACAGACAGACAGACAGACAGACAGACAGACAGACAGACAGACAGACAGACAGACAGACAGACAGACAGACAATTCTTTTTGGAGAAAGCATTGAAAGAGGTTCTTTTTATAGAATGGATTTGACGACAGTCAACTTTTTTTCTAGTAAAGTCCTTGGTGGTCTAGTGGCTAGGATCCAGCACTTTCACTGCTGTGGCCCGGGTTCGATTCCAGGTCAGGGAAACTGTTACACGCAGATAGAAAATTCCTCTTGAGGAATTGGAAAGAAAATTGAAAGATGTTCCTTTTTCTAGAATGGGTTTTCCGACAGTCAACTTTTTTTCTAGTAAAGTCCTTGGTGGTCTAGTGGCTAGGATCCAGCACTTTCACTGCTGTGGCCCGGGTTCGATTCCAGGTCAGGGAAACTGTTACACGCAGATAGAAAATTCCTCTTGAGGAATTGGAAAGAAAATTGAAAGATGTTCCTTTTTCTAGAATGGGTTTTCCGACAGTCAACTTTTTTCCTGTTCATTCCCTGATGGACTAGTGGCTAGGATCCAGCACTCTCACTGCTGTGGCCCGGGTTCGATTCCCGGTCAGGTCTATTATAATAGACGGAAAGACAGAAAATTCTTATTGGAGAAAGCATTGAAAGAGGTTCCTTTTTCTAGAATGGGTTTTCCGACAGTCAACTTTTTTTCTAGTAAAGTCCTTGGTGGTCTAGTGGCTAGGATCCAGCACTTTCACTGCTGTGGCCTGGGTTCGATTCCAGGTCAGGTCTATTATTATAGACGGAAAGACAGAAAATTCTTATTGGAGAAAGCATTGAAAGAGGTTCCTTTTATAGAATGGATTTGACGACAGTCAACTTTTTTTCTAGTAAAGTCCTTGGTGGTCTAGTGGCTAGGATCCAGCACTTTCACTGCTGTGGCCTGGGTTCGATTCCAGGTCAGGTCTATTATTATAGACGGAAAGACAGAAAATTCTTATTGGAGAAAGCATTGAAAGAGGTTCCTTTTATAGAATGGATTTGACGACAGTCAACTTTTTTTCTAGTAAAGTCCTTGGTGGTCTAGTGGCTAGGATCCAGCACTTTCACTGCTGTGGCCCGGGTTCGATTCCAGGTCAGGGAAACTGTTACACGCAGATAGAAAATTCCTCTTGAGGAATTGGAAAGAAAATTGAAAGATGTTCCTTTTTCTAGAATGGGTTTTCCGACAGTCAACTTTTTTCCTGTTCATTCCCTGATGGACTAGTGGCTAGGATCCAGCACTCTCACTGCTGTGGCCCGGGTTCGATTCCCGGTCGGGTCTATTATAATAGACGGAAAGACAGAAAATTCTTATTGGAGAAAGCATTGAAAGAGGTTCCTTTTTCTAGAATGGGTTTTCCGACAGTCAACTTTTTTTCTAGTAAAGTCCTTGGTGGTCTAGTGGCTAGGATCCAGCACTTTCACTGCTGTGGCCTGGGTTCGATTCCAGGTCAGGTCTATTATTATAGACGGAAAGACAGAAAATTCTTATTGGAGAAAGCATTGAAAGAGGTTCCTTTTATAGAATGGATTTGACAACAGTCAACTTTTTTTCTAGTAAAGTCCTTGGTGGTCTAGTGGCTAGGATTCAGCACTTTCACTGCTGTGGCCTGGGTTCGATTCCAGGTCAGGGAAACTGTTACACGCAGATAGAAAATTCCTCTTGAGGAATTGGAATGAACATTGAAAGAGGTTCCTTTTTCTAGAATGGGTTTTCCGACAGTCAACTTTTTTCCTGTACAGTCCCTGATGGTCTAGTGGCTAGGATCCAGCACTCTCACTGCTGTGGCCCGGGTTCGATTCCCGGTCAGGTCTATTATAATAGACGGAAAGACAGAAATTTTTTATCGGAGAAAGCATTGAAAGAGGTTCCTTTTATAGAATGGATTTGACGACAGTCAACTTTTTTCTAGTAAAGTCCTTGGTGGTCTAGTGGCTAGGATCCAGCACTCTCACTGCTGTGGCCCGGGTTTGATTCCCGGTCAGGGAAACTATGACAGACAGACAGACAGACAGACAGACAGACAGACAGACAGACAGACAGACAGACAGACAGACAGACAGACAGACAGACAGACAGACAGACAGACAGACAGACAGACAGACAGACAGACAGACAGACAGACAGACAGACAGACAGACAGACAGACAGACAGACAGACAGACAGACAGACAGACAGACAGACAGACAGACAGACAGACAGACAGACAGACAGACAGACAGACAGACAGACAGACAGACAGACAGACAGACAGACAGACAGACAGACAGACAGACAGACAGACAGACAGACAGACAGACAGACAGACAGACAGACAGACAGACAGACAGACAGACAGACAATTCTTTTTGGAGAAAGCATTGAAAGAGGTTCTTTTTATAGAATGGATTTGACGACAGTCAACTTTTTTTCTAGTAAAGTCCTTGGTGGTCTAGTGGCTAGGATCCAGCACTTTCACTGCTGTGGCCCGGGTTCGATTCCAGGTCAGGGAAACTGTTACACGCAGATAGAAAATTCCTCTTGAGGAATTGGAAAGAAAATTGAAAGATGTTCCTTTTTCTAGAATGGGTTTTCCGACAGTCAACTTTTTTCCTGTTCATTCCCTGATGGACTAGTGGCTAGGATCCAGCACTCTCACTGCTGTGGCCCGGGTTCGATTCCCGGTCAGGTCTATTATAATAGACGGAAAGACAGAAAATTCTTATTGGAGAAAGCATTGAAAGAGGTTCCTTTTTCTAGAATGGGTTTTCCGACAGTCAACTTTTTTTCTAGTAAAGTCCTTGGTGGTCTAGTGGCTAGGATCCAGCACTTTCACTGCTGTGGCCCGGGTTCGATTCCAGGTCAGGGAAACTGTTACACGCAGATAGAAAATTCCTCTTGAGGAATTGGAAAGAAAATTGAAAGATGTTCCTTTTTCTAGAATGGGTTTTCCGACAGTCAACTTTTTTCCTGTTCATTCCCTGATGGACTAGTGGCTAGGATCCAGCACTCTCACTGCTGTGGCCCGGGTTCGATTCCCGGTCAGGTCTATTATAATAGACGGAAAGACAGAAAATTCTTATTGGAGAAAGCATTGAAAGAGGTTCCTTTTTCTAGAATGGGTTTTCCGACAGTCAACTTTTTTTCTAGTAAAGTCCTTGGTGGTCTAGTGGCTAGGATCCAGCACTTTCACTGCTGTGGCCTGGGTTCGATTCCAGGTCAGGTCTATTATTATAGACGGAAAGACAGAAAATTCTTATTGGAGAAAGCATTGAAAGAGGTTCCTTTTATAGAATGGATTTGACGACAGTCAACTTTTTTTCTAGTAAAGTCCTTGGTGGTCTAGTGGCTAGGATCCAGCACTTTCACTGCTGTGGCCTGGGTTCGATTCCAGGTCAGGTCTATTATTATAGACGGAAAGACAGAAAATTCTTATTGGAGAAAGCATTGAAAGAGGTTCCTTTTATAGAATGGATTTGACGACAGTCAACTTTTTTTCTAGTAAAGTCCTTGGTGGTCTAGTGGCTAGGATCCAGCACTTTCACTGCTGTGGCCCGGGTTCGATTCCAGGTCAGGGAAACTGTTACACGCAGATAGAAAATTCCTCTTGAGGAATTGGAATGAACATTGAAAGAGGTTCCTTTTTCTAGAATGGGTTTTCCGACAGTCAACTTTTTTTCTAGTAAAGTCCTTGGTGGTCTAGTGGCTAGGATCCAGCACTTTCACTGCTGTGGCCTGGGTTCGATTCCAGGTCAGGTCTATTATAATAGACGGAAAGACAGAAATTTTTTTATCGGAGAAAGCATTGAAAGAGGTTCCTTTTATAGAATGGATTTGACGACAGTCAACTTTTTTCTAGTAAAGTCCTTGGTGGTCTAGTGGCTAGGATCCAGCACTCTCACTGCTGTGGCCCGGGTTCGATTCCCGGTCAGGGAAACTATGACAGACAGACAGACAGACAGACAGACAGACAGACAGACAGACAGACAGACAGACAGACAGACAGACAGACAGACAGACAGACAGACAGACAGACAGACAGACAGACAGACAGACAGACAGACAGACAGACAGACAGACAGACAGACAGACAGACAGACAGACAGACAGACAGACAGACAGACAGACAGACAGACAGACAGACAGACAGACAGACAGACAGACAGACAGACAGACAGACAGACAGACAGACAGACAGACAGACAGACAGACAGACAGACAGACAGACAGACAGACAGACAGACAGACAGACAGACAGACAGACAGACAGACAGACAGACAGACAGACAGACAGACAGACAGACAGACAGACAGACAGACAGACAGACAGACAGACAGACAGACAGACAGACAGACAGACAGACAGACAGACAGACAGACAGACAGACAGACAGACAGACAGACAGACAGACAGACAGACAGACAGACAGACAGACAGACAGACAGACAGACAGACAGACAGACAGACAGACAGACAGACAGACAGACAGACAGACAGACAGACAGACAGACAGACAGACAGACAGACAGACAGACAGACAGACAGACAGACAGACAGACAGACAGACAGACAGACAGACAGACAGACAGACAGACAGACAGACAGACAGACAGACAGACAGACAGACAGACAGACAGACAGACAGACAGACAGACAGACAGACAGACAGACAGACAGACAGACAGACAGACAGACAGACAGACAGACAGACAGACAGACAGACAGACAGACAGACAGACAGACAGACAGACAGACAGACAGACAGACAGACAGACAGACAGACAGACAGACAGACAGACAGACAGACAGACAGACAGACAGACAGACAGACAGACAGACAGACAGACAGACAGACAGACAGACAGACAGACAGACAGACAGACAGACAGACAGACAGACAGACAGACAGACAGACAGACAGACAGACAGACAGACAGACAGACAGACAGACAGACAGACAGACAGACAGACAGACAGACAGACAGACAGACAGACAGACAGACAGACAGACAGACAGACAGACAGACAGACAGACAGACAGACAGACAGACAGACAGACAGACAGACAGACAGACAGACAGACAGACAGACAGACAGACAGACAGACAGACAGACAGACAGACAGACAGACAGACAGACAGACAGACAGACAGACAGACAGACAGACAGACAGACAGACAGACAGACAGACAGACAGACAGACAGACAGACAGACAGACAGACAGACAGACAGACAGACAGACAGACAGACAGACAGACAGACAGACAGACAGACAGACAGACAGACAGACAGACAGACAGACAGACAGACAGACAGACAGACAGACAGACAGACAGACAGACAGACAGACAGACAGACAGACAGACAGACAGACAGACAGACAGACAGACAGACAGACAGACAGACAGACAGACAGACAGACAGACAGACAGACAGACAGACAGACAGACAGACAGACAGACAGACAGACAGACAGACAGACAGACAGACAGACAGACAGACAGACAGACAGACAGACAGACAGACAGACAGACAGACAGACAGACAGACAGACAGACAGACAGACAATTCTTATTGGAGAAAGCATTGAAAGAGGTTCTTTTTATAGAATGGATTTGACGACAGTCAACTTTTTTTCTAGTAAAGTCCTTGGTGGTCTAGTGGCTAAGATCCAGCACTTTCACTGCTGTGGCCCGGGTTCGATTCCAGGTCAGGGAAACTGTTACACGCAGATAGAAAATTCCTCTTGAGGAATTGGAAAGAAAATTGAAAGATGTTCCTTTTTCTAGAATGGGTTTTCCGACAGTCAACTTTTTTCCTGTTCATTCCCTGATGGACTAGTGGCTAGGATCCAGCACTCTCACTGCTGTGGCCCGGGTTCGATTCCCGGTCAGGTCTATTATAATAGACGGAAAGACAGAAAATTCTTATTGGAGAAAGCATTGAAAGAGGTTCCTTTTTCTAGAATGGGTTTTCCGACAGTCAACTTTTTTTCTAGTAAAGTCCTTGGTGGTCTAGTGGCTAGGATTCAGCACTTTCACTGCTGTGGCCTGGGTTCGATTCCAGGTCAGGTCTATTATTATAGACGGAAAGACAGAAAATTCTTATTGGAGAAAGCATTGAAAGAGGTTCCTTTTATAGAATGGATTTGACGACAGTCAACTTTTTTTCTAGTAAAGTCCTTGGTGGTCTAGTGGCTAAGATCCAGCACTTTCACTGCTGTGGCCCGGGTTCGATTCCAGGTCAGGGAAACTGTTACACGCAGATAGAAAATTCCTCTTGAGGAATTGGAAAGAAAATTGAAAGATGTTCCTTTTTCTAGAATGGGTTTTCCGACAGTCAACTTTTTTCCTGTTCATTCCCTGATGGACTAGTGGCTAGGATCCAGCACTCTCACTGCTGTGGCCCGGGTTCGATTCCCGGTCAGGTCTATTATAATAGACGGAAAGACAGAAAATTCTTATTGGAGAAAGCATTGAAAGAGGTTCCTTTTTCTAGAATGGGTTTTCCGACAGTCAACTTTTTTTCTAGTAAAGTCCTTGGTGGTCTAGTGGCTAGGATCCAGCACTTTCACTGCTGTGGCCTGGGTTCGATTCCTGGTCAGGTCTATTATTATAGACGGAAAGACAGAAAATTCTTATTGGAGAAAGCATTGAAAGAGGTTCCTTTTATAGAATGGATTTGACGACAGTCAACTTTTTTTCTAGTAAAGTCCTTGGTGGTCTAGTGGCTAGGATTCAGCACTTTCACTGCTGTGGCCTGGGTTCGATTCCAGGTCAGGGAAACTGTTACACGCAGATAGAAAATTCCTCTTGAGGAATTGGAATGAACATTGAAAGAGGTTCCTTTTTCTAGAATGGGTTTTCCGACAGTCAACTTTTTTCCTGTACAGTCCCTGATGGTCTAGTGGCTAGGATCCAGCACTCTCACTGCTGTGGCCCGGGTTCGATTCCCGGTCAGGTCTATTATAATAGACGGAAAGACAGAAATTTTTTATCGGAGAAAGCATTGAAAGAGGTTCCTTTTATAGAATGGATTTGACGACAGTCAACTTTTTTCTAGTAAAGTCCTTGGTGGTCTAGTGGCTAGGATCCAGCACTCTCACTGCTGTGGCCCGGGTTTGATTCCCGGTCAGGGAAACTATGACAGACAGACAGACAGACAGACAGACAGACAGACAGACAGACAGACAGACAATTCTTATTGGAGAAAGCATTGAAAGAGGTTCCTTTTATAGAATGGATTTGACGACAGTCAACTATTTTTCTAGTAAAGTCCTTGGTGGTCTAGTGGCTAGGATCCAGCACTTTCACTGCTGTGGCCTGGGTTCGATTCCAGGTCAGGGAAACTGTTACACGCAGATAGAAAATTCCTCTTGAGGAATTGGAAAGAAAATTGAAAGATGTTCCTTTTTCTAGAATGGGTTTTCCGACAGTCAACTTTTTTCCTGTTCATTCCCTGATGGACTAGTGGCTAGGATCCAGCACTCTCACTGCTGTGGCCCGGGTTCGATTCCCGGTCAGGTCTATTATAATAGACGGAAAGACAGAAAATTCTTATTGGAGAAAGCATTGAAAGATGTTCCTTTTTCTAGAATGGGTTTTCCGACAGTCAACTTTTTTTCTAGTAAAGTCTTTGGTGGTCTAGTGGCTAGGATCCAGCACTCTCACTGCTGTGGCCCGGGTTCGATTCCCGGTCAGGTCTATTATAATAGACGGAAAGACAGAAAATTCTTATTGGAGAAAGCATTGAAAGATGTTCCTTTTTCTAGAATGGGTTTTCCGACAGTCAACTTTTTTTCTAGTAAAGTCTTTGGTGGTCTAGTGGCTAGGATCCAGCACTCTCACTGCTGTGGCCCGGGTTCGATTCCCGGTCAGGTCTATTATAATAGACGGAAAGACAGAAATTTTTTATTGGAGAAAGCATTGAAAGAGGTTCCTTTTATAGAATGGATTTTCCGACAGTCAACTTTTTTTCTAGTAAAGTCCTTGGTGGTCTAGTGGCTAGGATCCAGCACTCTCACTGCTGTGGCCCGGGTTCGATTCCCGGTCAGGTCTATTATAATAGACGGAAAGACAGAAAATTCTTATTGGAGAAAGCATTGAAAGATGTTCCTTTTTCTAGAATGGGTTTTCCGACAGTCAACTTTTTTTCTAGTAAAGTCTTTGGTGGTCTAGTGGCTAGGATCCAGCACTCTCACTGCTGTGGCCCGGGTTCGATTCCCGGTCAGGTCTATTATAATAGACGGAAAGACAGAAAATTCTTATTGGAGAAAGCATTGAAAGATGTTCCTTTTTCTAGAATGGGTTTTCCGACAGTCAACTTTTTTTCTAGTAAAGTCTTTGGTGGTCTAGTGGCTAGGATCCAGCACTCTCACTGCTGTGGCCCGGGTTCGATTCCCGGTCAGGTCTATTATAATAGACGGAAAGACAGAAAATTCTTATTGGAGAAAGCATTGAAAGAGGAAGACAGACAGACAGACAGACAGACAGACAGACAGACAGACAGACAGACAGACAGACAGACAGACAGACAGACAGACAGACAGACAGACAGACAGACAGACAGACAGACAGACAGACAGACAGACAGACAGACAGACAGACAGACAGACAGACAGACAGACAGACAGACAGACAGACAGACAGACAGACAGACAGACAGACAGACAGACAGACAGACAGACAGACAATTCTTATTGGAGAAAGCATTGAAAGAGGTTCCTTTTATAGAATGGATTTGACGACAGTCAACTATTTTTCTAGTAAAGTCCTTGGTGGTCTAGTGGCTAGGATCCAGCACTTTCACTGCTGTGGCCTGGGTTCGATTCCAGGTCAGGGAAACTGTTACACGCAGATAGAAAATTCCTCTTGAGGAATTGGAAAGAAAATTGAAAGATGTTCCTTTTTCTAGAATGGGTTTTCCGACAGTCAACTTTTTTCCTGTTCATTCCCTGATGGACTAGTGGCTAGGATCCAGCACTCTCACTGCTGTGGCCCGGGTTCGATTCCCGGTCAGGTCTATTATAATAGACGGAAAGACAGAAAATTCTTATTGGAGAAAGCATTGAAAGATGTTCCTTTTTCTAGAATGGGTTTTCCGACAGTCAACTTTTTTTCTAGTAAAGTCTTTGGTGGTCTAGTGGCTAGGATCCAGCACTCTCACTGCTGTGGCCCGGGTTCGATTCCCGGTCAGGTCTATTATAATAGACGGAAAGACAGAAAATTCTTATTGGAGAAAGCATTGAAAGATGTTCCTTTTTCTAGAATGGGTTTTCCGACAGTCAACTTTTTTTCTAGTAAAGTCTTTGGTGGTCTAGTGGCTAGGATCCAGCACTCTCACTGCTGTGGCCCGGGTTCGATTCCCGGTCAGGTCTATTATAATAGACGGAAAGACAGAAAATTCTTATTGGAGAAAGCATTGAAAGATGTTCCTTTTTCTAGAATGGGTTTTCCGACAGTCAACTTTTTTTCTAGTAAAGTCTTTGGTGGTCTAGTGGCTAGGATCCAGCACTCTCACTGCTGTGGCCCGGGTTCGATTCCCGGTCAGGTCTATTATAATAGACGGAAAGACAGAAATTTTTTATTGGAGAAAGCATTGAAAGAGGTTCCTTTTATAGAATGGATTTGACGACAGTCAACTTTTTTTCTAGTAAAGTCCTTGGTGGTCTAGTGGCTAGGATCCAGCACTCTCACTGCTGTGGCCCGGGTTTGATTCCCGGTCAGGTAAACTATTACAGACAGACAGACAGACAGACAGACAGACAGACAGACAGACAGACAGACAGACAGACAGACAGACAGACAGACAGACAGACAGACAGACAGACAGACAGACAGACAGACAGACAGACAGACAGACAGACAGACAGACAGACAGACAGACAGACAGACAGACAGACAGACAGACAGACAGACAGACAGACAGACAGACAGACAGACAGACAGACAGACAGACAGACAGACAGACAGACAGACAGACAGACAGACAGACAGACAGACAGACAGACAGACAGACAGACAGACAGACAGACAGACAGACAGACAGACAGACAGACAGACAGACAGACAGACAGACAGACAGACAGACAGACAGACAGACAGACAGACAATTCTTATTGGAGAAAGCATTGAAAGAGGTTCTTTTTATAGAATGGATTTGACGACAGTCAACTTTTTTTCTAGTAAAGTCCTTGGTGGTCTAGTGGCTAGGATCCAGCAATTTCACTGCTGTGGCCTGGGTTCGATTCCAGGTCAGGTCTATTATTATAGACGGAAAGACAGAAAATTCTTATTGGAGAAAGCATTGAAAGAGGTTCCTTTTATAGAATGGATTTGACGACAGTCAACTTTTTTTCTAGTAGTCCTTGGTGGTCTAGTGGCTAGGATCCAGCACTCTCACTGCTGTGGCCCGGGTTCGATTCCAGGTCAGGGAAACTGTTACACGCAGATAGAAAATTCCTCTTGAGGAATTGGAATGAACATTGAAAGAGGTTCCTTTTTCTAGAATGGGTTTTCCGACAGTCAACTTTTTTCCTGTACAGTCCCTGATGGTCTAGTGGCTAGGATCCAGCACTCTCACTGCTGTGGCCCGGGTTCGATTCCCGGTCAGGTCTATTATAATAGACGGAAAGACAGAAATTTTTTATCGGAGAAAGCATTGAAAGAGGTTCCTTTTATAGAATGGATTTGACGACAGTCAACTTTTTTCTAGTAAAGTCCTTGGTGGTCTAGTGGCTAGGATCCAGCACTCTCACTGCTGTGGCCCGGGTTCGATTCCCGGTCAGACAGACAGACAGACAAGACAGACAAGACAGACAGACAAGACAGACAAGACAGACAGACAAGACAGACAAGACAGACAAGACAGACAAGACAGACAAGACAGACAAGACAGACAAGACAGACAAGACAGACAAGACAGACAAGACAGACAAGACAGACAAGACAGACAAGACAGACAAGACAGACAAGACAGACAAGACAGACAAGACAGACAGACAAGACAGACAGACAGACAGACAATTCTTATTGGAGAAAGCATTGAAAGAGGTTCTTTTTATAGAATGGATTTGACGACAGTCAACTTTTTTTCTAGTAAAGTCCTTGGTGGTCTAGTGGCTAGGATCCAGCACTTTCACTGCTGTGGCCCGGGTTCGATTCCAGGTCAGGGAAACTGTTACACGCAGATAGAAAATTCCTCTTGAGGAATTGGAAAGAAAATTGAAAGATGTTCCTTTTTCTAGAATGGGTTTTCCGACAGTCAACTTTTTTCCTGTTCATTCCCTGATGGACTAGTGGCTAGGATCCAGCACTCTCACTGCTGTGGCCCGGGTTCGATTCCCGGTCAGGTCTATTATAATAGACGGAAAGACAGAAAATTCTTATTGGAGAAAGCATTGAAAGAGGTTCCTTTTTCTAGAATGGGTTTTCCGACAGTCAACTTTTTTTCTAGTAAAGTCCTTGGTGGTCTAGTGGCTAGGATCCAGCACTTTCACTGCTGTGGCCCGGGTTCGATTCCCGGTCAGGTCTATTATAATAGACGGAAAGACAGACAATTCTTATTGGAGAAAGCATTGAAAGAGGTTCCTTTTATAGAATGGATTTGACGACAGTCAACTTTTTTTCTAGTAAAGTCCTTGGTGGTCTAGTGGCTAGGATCCAGCACTTTCACTGCTGTGGCCCGGGTTCGATTCCCGGTCAGGTCTATTATAATAGACGGAAAGACAGACAATTCTTATTGGAGAAAGCATTGAAAGAGGTTCTTTTTATAGAATGGATTTGACGACAGTCAACTTTTTTTCTAGTAAAGTCCTTGGTGGTCTAGTGGCTAGGATCCAGCACTTTCACTGCTGTGGCCCGGGTTCGATTCCCGGTCAGGTCTATTATAATAGACGGAAAGACAGACAATTCTTATTGGAGAAAGCATTGAAAGAGGTTCTTTTTATAGAATGGATTTGACGACAGTCAACTTTTTTTCTAGTAAAGTCCTTGGTGGTCTAGTGGCTAGGATCCAGCACTTTCACTGCTGTGGCCCGGGTTCGATTCCCGGTCAGGTCTATTATAATAGACGGAAAGACAGACAATTCTTATTGGAGAAAGCATTGAAAGAGGTTCTTTTTATAGAATGGATTTGACGACAGTCAACTTTTTTTCTAGTAAAGTCCTTGGTGGTCTAGTGGCTAGGATCCAGCACTTTCACTGCTGTGGCCCGGGTTCGATTCCCGGTCAGGTCTATTATAATAGACGGAAAGACAGACAATTCTTATTGGAGAAAGCATTGAAAGAGGTTCTTTTTATAGAATGGATTTGACGACAGTCAACTTTTTTTCTAGTAAAGTCCTTGGTGGTCTAGTGGCTAGGATCCAGCACTTTCACTGCTGTGGCCCGGGTTCGATTCCCGGTCAGGTCTATTATAATAGACGGAAAGACAGACAATTCTTATTGGAGAAAGCATTGAAAGAGGTTCTTTTTATAGAATGGATTTGACGACAGTCAACTTTTTTTCTAGTAAAGTCCTTGGTGGTCTAGTGGCTAGGATCCAGCACTTTCACTGCTGTGGCCCGGGTTCGATTCCCGGTCAGGTCTATTATAATAGACGGAAAGACAGACAATTCTTATTGGAGAAAGCATTGAAAGAGGTTCTTTTTATAGAATGGATTTGACGACAGTCAACTTTTTTTCTAGTAAAGTCCTTGGTGGTCTAGTGGCTAGGATCCAGCACTTTCACTGCTGTGGCCCGGGTTCGATTCCCGGTCAGGTCTATTATAATAGACGGAAAGACAGACAATTCTTATTGGAGAAAGCATTGAAAGAGGTTCTTTTTATAGAATGGATTTGACGACAGTCAACTTTTTTTCTAGTAAAGACCTTGGTGGTCTAGTGGCTAGGATCCAGCACTTTCACTGCTGTGGCCCGGGTTCGATTCCCGGTCAGGTCTATTATAATAGACGGAAAGACAGACAATTCTTATTGGAGAAAGCATTGAAAGAGGTTCTTTTTATAGAATGGATTTGACGACAGTCAACTTTTTTTCTAGTAAAGTCCTTGGTGGTCTAGTGGCTAGGATCCAGCACTTTCACTGCTGTGGCCCGGGTTCGATTCCCGGTCAGGTCTATTATAATAGACGGAAAGACAGACAATTCTTATTGGAGAAAGCATTGAAAGAGGTTCTTTTTATAGAATGGATTTGACGACAGTCAACTTTTTTTCTAGTAAAGTCCTTGGTGGTCTAGTGGCTAGGATCCAGCACTTTCACTGCTGTGGCCCGGGTTCGATTCCCGGTCAGGTCTATTATAATAGACGGAAAGACAGACAATTCTTATTGGAGAAAGCATTGAAAGAGGTTCTTTTTATAGAATGGATTTGACGACAGTCAACTTTTTTTCTAGTAAAGTCCTTGGTGGTCTAGTGGCTAGGATCCAGCACTTTCACTGCTGTGGCCCGGGTTCGATTCCCGGTCAGGTCTATTATAATAGACGGAAAGACAGACAATTCTTATTGGAGAAAGCATTGAAAGAGGTTCTTTTTATAGAATGGATTTGACGACAGTCAACTTTTTTTCTAGTAAAGTCCTTGGTGGTCTAGTGGCTAGGATCCAGCACTTTCACTGCTGTGGCCCGGGTTCGATTCCCGGTCAGGTCTATTATAATAGACGGAAAGACAGACAATTCTTATTGGAGAAAGCATTGAAAGAGGTTCTTTTTATAGAATGGATTTGACGACAGTCAACTTTTTTTCTAGTAAAGTCCTTGGTGGTCTAGTGGCTAGGATCCAGCACTTTCACTGCTGTGGCCCGGGTTCGATTCCCGGTCAGGTCTATTATAATAGACGGAAAGACAGACAATTCTTATTGGAGAAAGCATTGAAAGAGGTTCTTTTTATAGAATGGATTTGACGACAGTCAACTTTTTTTCTAGTAAAGTCCTTGGTGGTCTAGTGGCTAGGATCCAGCACTTTCACTGCTGTGGCCCGGGTTCGATTCCCGGTCAGGTCTATTATAATAGACGGAAAGACAGACAATTCTTATTGGAGAAAGCATTGAAAGAGGTTCCTTTTTCTAGAATGGGTTTTCCGACAGTCAACTTTTTTCCTGTTCATTCCCTGATGGACTAGTGGCTAGGATCCAGCACTCTCACTGCTGTGGCCCGGGTTCGATTCCCGGTCAGGTCTATTATAATAGACGGAAAGACAGACAATTCTTATTGGAGAAAGCATTGAAAGAGGTTCCTTTTTCTAGAATGGGTTTTCCGACAGTCAACTTTTTTCCTGTTCATTCCCTGATGGACTAGTGGCTAGGATCCAGCACTCTCACTGCTGTGGCCCGGGTTCGATTCCCGGTCAGGTCTATTATAATAGACGGAAAGACAGAAAATTCTTATTGGAGAAAGCATTGAAAGAGGTTCCTTTTTCTAGAATGGGTTTTCCGACAGTCAACTTTTTTTCTAGTAAAGTCCTTGGTGGTCTAGTGGCTAGGATCCAGCACTTTCACTGCTGTGGCCTGGGTTCGATTCCAGGTCAGGTCTATTATTATAGACGGAAAGACAGAAAATTCTTATTGGAGAAAGCATTGAAAGAGGTTCCTTTTATAGAATGGATTTGACGACAGTCAACTTTTTTTCTAGTAAAGTCCTTGGTGGTCTAGTGGCTAGGATCCAGCACTTTCACTGCTGTGGCCTGGGTTCGATTCCAGGTCAGGGAAACTGTTACACGCAGATAGAAAATTCCTCTTGAGGAATTGGAATGAACATTGAAAGAGGTTCCTTTTTCTAGAATGGGTTTTCCGACAGTCAACTTTTTTCCTGTACAGTCCCTGATGGTCTAGTGGCTAGGATCCAGCACTCTCACTGCTGTGGCCCGGGTTCGATTCCCGGTCAGGTCTATTATAATAGACGGAAAGACAGAAAATTCTTATTGGAGAAAGCATTGAAAGAGGTTCCTTTTTCTAGAATGGGTTTTCCGACAGTCAACTTTTTTTCTAGTAAAGTCTTTGGTGGTCTAGTGGCTAGGATCCAGCACTTTCACTGCTGTGGCCTGGGTTCGATTCCAGGTCAGGTCTATTATAATAGACGGAAAGACAGAAAATTCTTATTGGAGAAAGCATTGAAAGAGGTTCCTTTTCTAGAATGGATTTGACGACAGTCAACTTTTTTCTAGTAAAGTCCTTGGTGGTCTAGTGGCTAGGATCCAGCACTTTCACTGCTGTGGCCCGGGTTCGATTCCCGGTCAGGTCTATTATAATAGACGGAAAGACAGAAAATTCTTATTGGAGAAAGCATTGAAAGAGGTTCCTTTTCTAGAATGGATTTGACGACAGTCAACTTTTTTCTAGTAAAGTCCTTGGTGGTCTAGTGGCTAGGATCCAGCACTTTCACTGCTCATATTAGTGAGCTACTGCGGCTTTATTGTTTTCGAGTATCTTGTTTTGGACTGATTGTGATGATTTTGTGACATTTTAAAATGGTCACCATGTCATGATTGCTGATTCGAGGCACCTGCGACTTCACTGTTGGCACCAACAGCACTAGTAGCTGATTGGTTCCCTGACTCTTTTTAAACCCCCGTCTTCCAAGAGGAAGCTTTTGGACCGTCTGCGAACCTATGCTTTCAGCTAGGCAAGCTTTGTACTATCCAACATTCTCCAGCCCTGTTTTCTTCTGCCTGTTACCTGTTGCCGACCTGTTTCTGGTCCCGTTTCTGCCTTGGTTTTCCGTCCCGGCCATCGACCTGTTTTGCCCTGTTTCCTGCCTGATACCTGTTGCCGACCTCTTTTCTGGACTCGTCACTGCCCTTGTTCCTCCGTCCCGACCATCGACCTGTTTTCCCGCTGCGTTTAAGAGTTTAAGCGTCCTATAATACTGTTTTCTTATTTGAAAGTTTAAGTCTGGGGTACCGGGGGTGCGAAATTAATTGGCATAGGTTTATATCCCCACTATATGTCAATTTTACGTTGCGTTTCCTGCAGAACCGGTTCTTGTTGTATTCTGGGGGTTAACTGTAGTTGTCGAGTGTGGAAATCGAACCCGGTACCTAGTACTTGCCATGTTTCTACCTCTAGACCAGGGGTTGGGCAAACTAGACAGGTCGATGGCCGGTACGGAAGAGCAAGGCAGAAACGGGTCCAAAAACAGGTCGGCAACAGGTATCAGGCTGGAAAAAACAGGGCAGGATAATATCGGATAGTGCAAAGCTTGCCAAGCTGAGAGCATAGGTTCGTAGACGGTCTGACCGCTTCCTCTTGGAAGGCGGGGGTTTAAAATGAGTCAGGGAGCCAATCAGCGACCATGGCTGTTTGCAATGCTCATTTTTGTTAGCATGATTTATTAGCATTAAGCTAGTTTGTTGGATTTAAATGCCCTGTGTTTTCTCACCGCTAGGCTAAATCGGAAGCCCACTTAATTGTTTGTTTGCCCTCGCGAGCGCCGGGTAGCATGGCGGTCTCCTTGTTCCTCCCGGAACAAAATCCGTTTCATGTGGTTTTACTCGCTAGCTCGTTTGAAGCGCTCCCATTAACGAGAAGAACCCGTAAAAAAGAGGGAAAAAACACACGCAGACCAGACTTTCCGGATAATAACGAGCGCTCCCACGCCAACAGGACGCATTTAAGGTGCTGGTGTTTGTACGGGTGCTTGAAATCCTTGAAAATGCTGGGATTTCAATGTGATTTGGTGAAGTGCTTGAAAAGGCTTGCATTGCTGTGTTTCCCGGCAGCCTGACTCGATAGACCACAGTTTTAAATGAAGAAAAATGTAACCAAAAAAAAGTGCGTAAAAATGATGCCGATGGTGGCTCCAGTCCTCATTATGGAGTTGTCATGTGAAGCGTTACTGCCCCCAAGAGGACAGGTTTATCGGTGGAGTCATAAGAATTACCACTCTTTTTCTAGAAGCGGCTCTTTCGGATCGACTCACTGGGAAGAGCCAGCTCTTTTGACTACCAAACGGCTCCTAAGAATTTTTAATATTTTTTTCTGGGGTGATATATTATCACGAATAATGAAACATTATGAACCAAATTATTTAGTAATTAGTCATTTCATATGTTTTGGGATCCCTGCAATACACAAAAAATAAAATAAAAAATCTACAGATCTACAAAAGAAATGTGTAAAATAGATTTTTACACACTAAATTTAAACAACAACACAAATTCCTTGAAAATGCAAAACACGAAAATGAAAAATAAAAATACCCTTCATGTCATGATTACTGATGTGACTCCGCTCCTTTGGCGCCAACTGGCTCGGACTCTGATTGGCTCCCTGTCACTATTTAAACCCCCGTCTGTCTGTCCCCTGTTGTCAGTCTGTCTGCGAACCTCAGCTTACGCAAGGCAAGCTGTTCGACCCTGATTAACTCCTGTTTCGGCTCCCGTCTTTTTCCCGGCTTCGACCCATTTTCTGATCTCGACCACGCTTTTTGCTCTTCCGTCCCGGCTCCTGACCTGTTTTTTCCACTCCCAACGCCTCCATCGCTCGCCACGGAAGTACCACTTCTGTGTTCAGAGCAACCTGCTCCCCGCGACCAGCGATCACCAGATCGTGTGTGCTATCCTTTCCCTTCTTCTTTCTGTCACCTGTTGTCAGTGTGTCTGCGAACCTCAGTTTACTCTAGGCAAGCTTTTCGACCCTGACTCACTCCTGTTTTTGCTCCCGTCTGTTTCCCGGCTTCGACCTGTTTTTTGATCTTGAACACCCTACTCTCCTCTCCCGGCTACTGACCTGTTTTTTCCGCTCCCGACACCGCCATTGCTTGCCTCGGAAGTCCCACTTCCGCGTTCAGAGCGACCCGCTTCCCGCGCCCAGCGATCACCGGATCGTGGGTGCAACCCTTTCCATTCTTCCAATAAAACTGAGAGAAACGTAATGCAAGTGGGTCCTGTCTCCGTTCTGGTCCTGACACCGATGAGAATCAGGCCTAAAACTGTTTACATCTCCTCATGAGCTGAAATTAATTTCTCTTATTGTGTGATTCATTCAGAAATATAAGGTGATAGATCACTAAATAGAGCAGGCTTAATGGAAAACTTTAAATTAGGGTTTGGGGAACTTTTTGACCCAAAAAGCCATAAAAGCAAACATATTTTTTCTTGTGAGAGAGTCACACTTTATATTTTATGACAAAATTCAACAAAACTGCCAAACCCGCTCTCCAGACTTAAGCTAATTTGATTTCACTGAGGGACGTTTGATGATCGGATTAAATCGAGGAAATATTAAAAATGCCAGAGCCTTTGTCCCATTTAAATATACGTAAAATTGGTTTCCCTCCCGCAGTTACTTTACATTGTTGAGGCTTATTTTGGCCGCCATTTTTGTCCTAAATCAGTATATATGATATATATATATATATATATATATATATATATATATATATATATATATATGTGATTTTCTATCTTTATCTATATCCATCTATCTATTTCCCTTTATCTCTATCTATCTTAGTATCTCTCTATCTATCTATGTATATATATATATATATATATATATCTATCTTTATCTCTATCCATCTATCTATCTTTATCTCTATCCATCCATCTGTCTATCTTTATCTCTATCCATCTATCTATCCATCTTTATCTCTATCCATCAATGTATATCTATCTTTATCTCTATCCATCTATCTATCTTTATCTCTATCCATCTATCTATATCTCCCTTTATCTCTATCCATCTATCTATATCTCCCTTTATCTCTATCCATCTATCTATCTTTATCTCTATCCATCTATCTATCAACCTTTATCTCTATCCATCTATCTATCTCCCTTTATCTCTATCTCTCTATATATCTATCGATCTATCTATCTTTATCTCTATCCATCTATCTATCTATCTTTATCTCTATCCATCTATCTATCTATCTTTGTATCTATCTTTGTATCTATCGATCTATTGATCGATCTATCTTTATCTCTATCCATCTATCTATCTTTATCTCTATCCATCTATCTATCTTTATCTCTATCCATCTATCTATCTTTATCTCTATCCATCTATATCTCCCTTTATCTCTATCTATCGATCTATCGATCGATCTATCGATTTATCCATCTTTATCTCTACCCATCTATCTATCCATCTTTATCTCTACCCATATATCTATCCATCTATCTCCCTTTATCTCTATGTATGTATCTATCTATCTATCTATCTATATATGGTATCTATATATGGTATCTATTTATCTAAAATAATGACACAAAATAATAATAATAATAAAAAAAACCAGCAAGAATAATTTTGATGGCGGACGATGAGTTCGTGTTAAATAAATACAAATTTCCCACGTATTTTGGCCACTTTGAGTGTTCGTATTTTGCCTCCTTTTGTCTTCTAGCACTCGTCTTTGGTGGTAAGACAAAACACAACGACACAAAAAAAATATACCCTGTCCCTTTTTTCATATTGAGGCAGGGGCCTCCAACTATCATCCCGGGGGCCGCATTTGGCCCCCGTGCCGCGAGAATGGGACCCCTGGTTTATAGTCTTTATCTTCAGCGGTTATTATTTTGGGGGGGGGTGATGTTAAGCTGGTGGTCCAGACTGACGTCCTAATTGAATTCACAGCCCCCGGCTCAACCTTTAAAGGTTTCTATCGGATTATTGTCATATAAAGACACCCCCCCTCGCACCCTCTCTGGTCCCCCTCCTTTTTATTCCTCCCTCCCGTGCAGACTACCCTCCCCCTCCCCTTCTTCCTCCTCTAGCCAGCCTCCCCCCTTTCCAACGGGGGCGCCTCGTCCGTCTGCTGCCCGTCATCCGTCTTTGTTCGCCAGCGTCGCCGCTCAACCAGCACCCCGAAGGTGCCCGAGCGTCTCGTGCCCGTCACGCCCCCTCACCACCTATCCACCGCGCCATCCGTCCCCCAGCCCCCCACTCACGCCTCCCCCGGCCGGAAGATGAAGCGCCCGTCCCCGACCGCTCGCTGAAGTCCGCCTTCTTTAGTGCCGCTTCGTCCAGCTGACAAATCTTCTCGTTTTTTCGTCCTCTGCAGAATTTGTGCCGGATCGCATCCTCGCTTTGTCCCCGACCCCGAGGTGAGTGCGGCTGCTGTGTTTTTTGTCCAAAAATGGAAGCCGTTGGTAGCGTGCATGTTGCAGGATGAAAATGGGACGTTATTCCGTAATAAGAGGAGTGATAAGGGAAAGAATTCCCTAGCTGAAGGTTTTTAGGAAATGTATCAAACAGGCATGTCCAAGGTCCATCCCATCGTCACATTTTTACTGGCCTGCTGTCTCTGTCATAAAATTCATGATTTGTGACCTACCAGTAATGTTGACTGCAGTATAAAACATCCATCCATCCATTACCTGCACCTCTTATCCCCAGTAGGGTCGCGGGGGTGCTGGAGCCCATCCCAGCTATCTTGGGGCAGTGGACTGGTTGCCAGCCAATCAGAGGACACACAGGGACAGACAACACACTCGCTCGTTCACACCTAGGGACAATTTGGACCGGCCAATGAACCTGACATGCATGTTTTGGGAATGTGGGAGGAAACCGGAGTGCAAGCACGGGGAGAACATGCAAACTCCACACAGGAGGTTCGATCTCATGACCTCAGAACTGTACCGCACACGCGCTAACCACTGCGTCGCTGTGCTGCCCCAGTATAAAACAAATTTGTAAAAAAAAAAGAAAAAAAAACATTTTTACCAGATGATAGCAGTAGGCCTTTGGCCACCTTAGCTTTCTGTGAATATTTTCTCACACCCCTTTTCCAACATGGAGAATGTAAATAAAAAAAGGAAAGTTGACTATGCGGCTTCCAGGACAAGCGAAAATTGTAGTAGAGTATTTTTTATCTATCTATCTATCTATCTATCTATCTATCTATCTATAAAATTAAAAAATTAAAAAAGGAAAGTTGACTATGCGGCTTCCAGGACAAGCGAAAATTGTAGTATTTTTTTCCACTGGAATCCAAAACAACTGACAAATTGGCCAAATGGGCATCATTAGCTCAGGAGGTAGAGCGCTCCTCTTGGGATCAAGAGATCGTAGGTTCGATTCCTGGC